>NW_018164669.1:126225-172563 GCF_001263595.1 Phalaenopsis equestris
TTGGAAGAAGAGGAGCATAAACGGTTTCATGGGTAGGAGAAGAAGAAGAATCGAGTGCCTATGATGTGTGTTCAAGCTAGAGGAAGGAGTGAGGCACTGTGCGCAAAGAAGGAGAAGATGATAAGAGACGAAAGCTTGTTGGAGGATGCGACATTGAGCAGTTGAATGTGATGAAGCACTAGGGTGATGTCAACTGGCTTCCAAATATGAAGATGGGATCAGCACATCGTTTTTCGCTAGAGAGTGGGTTTGTGTCATAGCCGAAGGAGAAAAAAGACAGGAGAGACATCCGTGCAAATAAAGCCAAAGTCAAGCTTTTGTTAGGGTTTTTTAGTGAGATTTTAGATATAAGATAGCAATAAGAGACAAGTTAATTAATGTTATGAAGATTGAAAAAAGCTTTACAATGCATGTGCAAGCTAAAAAGAGGAAAATCAAGCCATATAATGAATGTTAAGAAAGAGGCAAATCAAGCCATATACTGAATGTTAAGGTAAGGCATTATCGATTTTATGCTTTATTTATATAATTATTTTTAGTAAAATGTTATTAAAGTACATTAAAATTTATAAATTAATTTCAATAATTTAGTTTGATCACAAATTTGAATTAAAGGAACAATAAGATCGATACCAAATTGTGTAGAAGATATAAGAAGACAAGATTAGTGTTTATTTGATAATCATTTATTGTCACTTAAATTATAAATTACTGCATTTTAATATTAGAATATTATGAAGTATAATCGGGTAAAAAAATTGAAGCTGTGAAAGAAAGAATTAAAGAATTTGGGAGGATCATTTCTCAACATAAATCTAAGTGAGTACACTTACTTTGAAGTTACAGTAACTTTTGTTCATTATGAGAACCAAATTCATTGATAATTAATGAAACCATATTTTACCCTTTCACTGTGATTTTTACGCTCTTTTAGTTGTTGGTCGTATAATTATGATGAATATATATAATTTAAAAATACTAATATTATGCATTATTAAAATAATAAGAATTATATAGACTGATTATATGTGAACATATAAATGATCTGAATTATATAGACTGATTATATGTGCATGCTTGACTATAATGAAGTTTGCCCATATGTGATATTAGCAAGAAAATGCTAAGGCACCATTGAATTTGGAAAACGATATTGATATTGATGTACCTTAATTAGTCTATTTTTAGATGGTGCTTCTATGACAATTGCACGTATACAAAATGATATAGACATGTAACTGATATATTAAAATACATTGAATGTTACAAAATATCGTGATAGATCATATCTATCACGACCCGACCCAGGGCTTGGAATTAACTAAGACTGGTTCAGGCGATCTAACAGTGTGAATTAAATTTTCTATATTCGTCTAAAATTTAACAAATAAACAAGCTACTACAAATTAAATTAAAGCAATACATTAAAATTTACCTTTATGATGGTCGTTCGCGTCTTCTAAAAACATTTTCTCATATATTGCTCATCTTTTAATAATTTAATTAAACCTAAAAAATTTAGGGTATGTTTAGGGCAGCTGTAGCTTATACAGCTTATCCATATAAGCAGATTATTCTGATAATCTGTTGATAAGCAGTTTATCCTGATAAGTTGGCTAGTTGTTTTGTTTGTGCGTTTCGAAAACAGCTGATTTTGGATAAATGATTATTCCGCCCTTATTCTGGATAAACTGTTTAGTTGTTAGGTTTATGCGTTTGTAAAATAACTTATTTGAAGCTCTTTGTAGATAAAAGGCCATTCACACATTAATTTTGGAAAAATTAATTTTAAATTATGTGTAGCATAAATTATAATCAATATTTTACATTTTAAACTAATTTTAAAATAAATTAATTTAAATTTAAGAAGAAAGTAAACTCAAACAGAAGAATATATGCATGAGGAGCTGAAGAAACTGAAAATAGCAAGTGAATCTCTTCAGCTCTATTTATGAACAAAATTCTTTAGATTAGCAAGAACATTAACACCAATCTATGAATAAAATCTATTCTAATGCCTTAAGATCATTGGATGAAAAGCTTTCAACAGTAACAAGGCACCTACAACTATTGTGGCATTGCAAAATCTATTCCAATGTTTCAGATTATTGGATGGAAAGCTTTGAACCAGAAACAAAGCATGAAAAATCATTGCAGTATTTCCTAATCTATTCCCTAGAAACATTGGAGGTCAGGACAAGGGTTAAAAGTTTACCCAGAGGCAGACATGAATCCTTTCGAGCACTACAAGCTGTGAGCGAGAAGAGCAGAATGTTTCGCTTTGCCCTAGAGATTTCAGAGGAGCTTCGAGGACCTGATTAGGATATTTCAGGATGAACGAAGAGGAATGAAGTGAGACTAAGAGGAGGTAGGGCACGATACTTACCTTGGTGGGAGAAGTGCGGAAGGATGAGAAAGATGGGAGTTTTGGTGGTCTCTGTAAAGAGCGATCCCTTCGTTGCCACTCCGATTTTCGTCGTGGGAGAGAAGGGATCGCGAGAGATCCGTGCAAGAGGAGGAGGCAGAGGAGAAGGCGAGCTGTGTCGAGAGATCCCCTTCGTTGCCACTCCGATTTTTGTCGCGGGAGAGGAGGGATCGCGAGAGATCCGTGCGAGAGGAGGCAGAGGAGAAGGCGAGCGGTGTCGAGAGATCCGTGCGAAGGGCAAGAGTTGTCTTTCGCTCGAATGAAATGAGGATCGCGGGATTCTACTTGCGATCCGCGTTTAATGTAAAATTGCCAACGACTTATTTAAAAAAGCCGGTTAAACGTGTTTTTCAAACAGCTGGTGTCGTTTTCAAAACGCCACCACTGTGAATAAACTTCCCCAAACGCACCCTTAAGTAAAACAATTGTGAGCTAAAAAAACTAGTGAATTTTTATATTTCAAAACTACAGTAATATAAGAAAAATGAAAGAATAATATGTATGCAAGTTAAGTATCTTTATAAATCAATATAAACATGTTATTCAAATGAATCTATATCAATAAAATATCAATATTATTTCCTATCTAAACAACCGTCACCTTAGGCATCGTCTAAAAATTATCATTTAAGACACATCAATATCAATATCCTTTTCATTTACTTGCACGAGCACATTAGTGTTTCATCACAAGTACTATCGAGGGGTGCTCCATTATAGTCAGTCATGCACATACAAACAATTATCATAAACATATGCATTCATCGCATTCAATTCAACAAACTATACAAAACATACACTAAAAACATCAACAAGTAGCTACAACATCCATAACAATATAACCAATAAAGAAAATAATATCTCAATAAAAATAAAACGCAAACAATATCATCAACTACAAACATATTTGAGAATAAACAAATTAATATTGTTATTTAAGAGTACAAGTACTCACCTCGATAACGCTTAATTCGGTAAAATTTTCCTTGACGATAAATCTTCCAAAGTGAAAACCTAACATAAATATAATATTCATATTACAAAAGTTTAAAATAAATAATTATTTTAATTAAATATTCACATTGTAAATTTCCATATTTTACTTTATGCATTCTACTTATTATTATTATCAATTACATTGATATATTATTATTATTAAATTAATTTAACAAACGAGCTCTACCCTCACCTCTTCTCGAAATCACACGGGGGATCTCCCTCAAGCTCGCCCCGCATGAAATTTTCTTCCATTCTCCTCTGCTCAAACACAGGTTTCGGATTGAGGGCACGAACTCAACCTTTGCTCGAACACGTTCGCACACAGGTTTTGGATTGAGGGCACGAACTCAAACCTTTCTTCCTTCTCTACTCGATTCTTTTTCCTATCTTTTTCTTTGATGGTTTGCTAGGGCCCAGTCGTAGCCTTACTTTCGGACGCATACTCGCCCCTTCCTCTGTACGAACCAACGCCAAGAACTCTCGCATCCCTCTACTCGCCGATGCTTCTTCTCTTCTCTCTGTAGGTAAGTAATTTCATCCCGTCGCGAGTTTTTATAAAGCGAACTCACCTTCCTAGCTTCTGTCCCCTCACTTCCTCTTCCCTCTGTTCGATTCATCTCCCTCCTTTAACTACCAACTTCTCGCTTACAATATTTAAAAAAGTAAATTGTACAATATTTTTATATTGATTTATGGTATTTCTGACAAACATGCATTTCATCCCCTTTTCATTACATTAGCATAGTTTAGAAGCAGATGCACTCACTCTTATTTTATATTAATAATATCAGGATTAATCATTTGATTAAAAGTTGAATAATATATAAAATGTTTATAAAAAATAAGGGAAGCTAGAAATTTGATAAATTTAACTGTATTAATTTAATTAATTTTTTTTTTGGCTCTTTCATTTCTTTTGGATATAAACTGTTAGTTATAGAAAATGAAAAATAAAAAAAAATATGATTCACGTTCCGATTGTCTGTACCCGCTTTGGTTAATTTCAAGTATTAGGCCGGGTCGTGATAAAAGTTGTGCCAGAACACAGTTTATGATTAAATAATACAACATTGATGAAAGAGTTAATAACATGATTAACTTAAAACTCTAATAGGACATTGAAAATATTTATAATAAATTATATAATCATAAAAAAATAATTATATGAAAATTTCAAGGATGAAATTTTACATGGATGGGAAATAGTAATAATCATATAGAAAATTAAATTGGTGCATTGGTTGATTAATCATCAGTGTTTAAAAGATAAAAACCTCTTTTGCCTCATTCAAACCAAACAGAGAGAACCAAGAGACAGAGCAGAGAAAAAGAAATAAGAAAAAAAGTGAAGCAAGAAGCCTGTGCATGAGCGAGTCAAAAGGAAGAAGGAAGTCATATACCTAGCTGACGAGGCCACATTCGAGCAAAGGAAAAGAGTTACATTACTTTCGAGCAAAATAAGAAGGAACCCAATGATATGTCATGACACGAAAATAGTTGAGACCTGTAATTGTTGTGATATGCCTATGAAATACATGTTTTATATAAATGTAATGATTTTGTCGATTACATGTCTTTTCTTTTACATGTTTTTTAAGATTATATCATGACAAGTGTTGTGAACATATACATGAGCTACAAAAAGTCATGCACGTTTCTTTTCTGTCAATAAAATCTTTTTTAGCTTTGATTATTTCGCTAGACTTTCAATAGTTCACTCTACGTTGTTGACTTTCAATAAGAAGCACTGGAACAAGTAGCCATGTGTGGCATGTACAACTTTTGCATTATCTAATTTTGAAAATTTTTCCACTTTTGAGGTACGTGCTTTTATCATATATTGGATCTAACAACTTTGAAGATATATATGTTTTGGTGATATGATTTTTTCGCGCCTTCGAATATATAAAAAAAATAAAATGTATTATGCATGGTTATACTAGTTCCTCACAAACTAACTCCTAATTATGCAAGTCATGAATAGTGCTAATAAAAATTTAATCTGGTCGGATCGTCCATCTCTGTCACACCGTGGTTGACCCTAAAGTTGGGTTAGTTGGGGTGTGACAATAGTAGCTTTTATTTCTTCTAAAATTAATTCATAATTTTTACTAAAACCTAATTGCATCATTTTAGTGTGATTAATTTACTCTTTTAAATGTGGATGTATTATTATGATAGAATATATATTTTAGAAACACTAAAGTTATGTGTTATTTAAAGATAAATTTGAAAGAAAATAACATATGAATAATATAAATTGCATATATTGACTGTATGTCCATGTTTAGTTATAATGAAGTTCATCTATTTATGATATTAGTAAGGGAACATTAAGATACCCGTGCACGTAATTAAAGAAAGTTATTGATATTGACGTGTGTTAATTTGTATAATTTTATATGGTGCTCCTGTGATGACTGCACATATAATGATAGACATGTTATTAATACAGTGAAACACATTGAATGTTATGAACTATCATGAACGATCATATTAGAAAAAATAAATTGTGTTTTTTATTGATTTGTAGTATTTCTGACTAGCATGAATATTATTATTTCTTTTTCGTTACATTACTGTAGTTTAGAAGTAGATGTTCACTAGCTTTTATAGCTCACTGTTGTTTTAGATAAAAAATTTCAAGGTTAAGCATTTGATTAAAAGATGAATAATAAATGAACTATTTATAAAAAATGTTGACAACCAGAAATGAAGTAAACTTAATTGTATTACTTTAATTTACTTTATTTAGTGATTCTTTCATTTCTTTTGGATTACAAACTATTAGTTATAGAAAATGAGAAGTAAAAAAGTATGATTATCATCGTCCGACTTTCTATTCCCTAGATAACAACTTATAAGATTTTGAGGTAGCTCGCCTAGAACGACGTAAAACCTCACCCTCTTTTAGGCCCTTGTACCCCCCGGCACAACCATGTTGTGCAGCGTAAGTCGTAACTCGTCTTAGGTTTCGAGGTTGTTATCTAGAGTGACGTAAAACCTCTTATCTCGCGGGCTATTTGCATAACCAGTTATTATGCAAATGTAAGTCCCAAATAATGAAATTTACAGGATTCAACATTCAAATAAAATTCTCTCTAAAACACAACCACACATTAGGATAGCTTGGGAAGTCACTGAGGGTTCCCCTCAGAATCTGTGACATCCCCTACCTTTTATTTCTTTCTTTTGTACTCCTGAAAGGATTGTCTTACTTGAGTTATTCCCACTTGTTTTTCCACGTTAAAAAGTCCTACCCTTTTGAATTTCTTGAGGATAATATCCCCTGATTTTTATTGAGAGTTTCCTTAGGTGACTTTGGTTATCTAAGATGTAATTAACTCTAGGGGCTTGCCCATATAAGAAGCATTTATGGGCCCAGCTTAATATAAAATTTTATTTAATTTTTGTATTAAATAGGGGAATTTATCAGTCACATATAAAATGTTCGCAGACCAAATGGATGTCACAAACCTCGTAGTTTGTATGTATGAGTCCATTGCCGCGGGGTACACTTATCTTTCGAGAAGGTATATCATTTGGGGTACCGGGCACGATTATACAAATTATTTGGCAAATGAGATCAAGTCAGTCTCATTTTTTTTTCAAAATTAAAATACGCTATTTTCATAAAATTATATACCTTTTAGGTTAAATTAAATCATCTACTTTTCAAAACTATAAAAAATACTTTTCGAAATCAAAAAGTTGACCGACAAAACCCCAATAGGTGTGTGGTAGGTTGCAAGTGATTTATCGAAGCGAGCTTGATGCGAGGTTCCCCCTCCAAATTCCAAACAGGGTCCTACGCTTCATTCCTCCTTGGGTTTGACTTGTTGCGAACAAATTAAACCGGAATTTCACTTTCACAATCCTTCATTTAAACTTCAAGCAAAATGCAAAATTTGAAAAAAAAATTCACATGAATAAATTTCAAAGGATACCCAGTTCATAAGACAAGTGCGTTAGCTTGAGTACTTTCATTAAAATTACAAGGCATTAGATGTCACTGACTTCCAGAAATTCTTCAAATGAAAGGGACAATGCCTTCACCAAATTTGATCTTTTCTTTCGCCACCGGAATGGAGTTTGTTGTTAGCAAGAGCAAGCTGCCTGACTTGGCAATCATTAAGTTTGGACAAGGATTCGACAATATTGAAGTCAAGTTCGGAAATGTTGTCGTCGCAATGATGAAGTCTGAAACAAACAAAGACCGTCAAGCCTGTTGTTGAATTTAACTTGAAACCTGTTGAGGAACTTCCCCCTCTGAAGAGGGTATTGCTTGAGAAAAAAAAAAACTCTGTTGTTACTGTAAAGTCTGCTGCCAGAAGCGTTGGGACTCCTCCCATGATTGTTTCTGTTTCTACCACTGGATCTACCGCCTCTGTACCAGTTGCTCCGCTAAATAAAGGAAGGGAGGTTCTGTACAAAGAAGAGTCAGTTGATGCTTTTCTCCCATGACTGTTTCTATTTATACCACTGGATTCACCGCCTCTGTATTAATCGCTCCGCTAAACAAAGGAAATGAGGTTCTGTACAAAGAAGAGTCAGTTGACGCTTTTGCCTCTCCGTTTTCTGGATTCGAGATTGGCTCCACATCAAAGTCCGTACGACTGACCAAGACATATGAAATAAGACACAATCAGAAAATTCTAAAAGCCGAGAAGGCGAAAGCCGCAGAGTTGGCTACTACTGACACCGTCCTTCAACTGGATAAGACAGTATTACGTGAGACCTCACCTCTACTCATGGGGAGTTGGTTTCACCAGTTGACTGCTATCTACGGAGATGGATGGAGTCTATGGGATGCCTACCACAACACTGTCACCATCTCTCCATAATAGTCCAAAGCCAGTGATGGAGAAATCTGAGAGAGTAACAATGGTGGATAAAGGCAAGCTGTCAGTACAGATTCAAGCTGAGCAGCCTCGACAGATCTACCAGCATCCACGCATAGCCAACACTACAACCAACAACATCTGCAGCAGTACAACTCGCAAAATGGCAAACAGTCATCCCAACAAGGGTCGCGTCATCCTTGCACGATGCTTCTCTACCCACCAAGGGGAACACCGCGGATGAATTTCAAAGGGCCATTCAACAATGTGGCGAACGGATTGAATGCCTCGAAAAGAAAGTTGAAATGATGATCGTTATGGCCACTATTCAAGGGTAGTAACAGTCACTGCCGATAGCATCTCCAGAGGTGAATCAACCAGAAACCATTCACATTGCATACGAAAAGAATGATTCAACCAAGAACACAATATCAGAGAAAGACATTAAACAGATGGTGGAACGATAGGTGAGAGAAACCCTGACTAAATCAAAGAGAGGAGCATTGATTCTGAAGGGTAAACCTTCCCCAGAAGACTTTGATGTTGTACAATACCCAAAGGGTTTCGTGCCACCGTTGTTCAAGACCTTTAATAGGACTGAAAACCCTCGACAGCATGTTGCACACTTCCGAGCAAGTTGCTGCAACGCGGGGGGTAGCGATGCACTTTTATTTCGTCAATTTGTGAGCAGCCTCTCAGGAGTCATCTTTGATTGGTATGCAGAACTACCCAATGACTCAGTGAAAACATTTACAGAATTGGAAGACCTCTTTGTTAAGCGGTTTGCTGGAGTTATACCATATCACCGTTGTTGATCTCGTGGTGGAGCGACAAAAGCCAGCCGAAACATTGATGAACTACATTCTGCAATGGAGAAACTTGAGCATGAAGTGCGAGCCACCGCTTCAGGAGCAACACACAATCAAGATTCTTCTGAAGAGCATCCACGGTCCAGTGGCCTTTATGCTTAAGGAGTTCACAATTAAGACATTTAAAAAAAAAAAATAACTTGCCAAGGCCGGAAATCTACAAGAAGAGGCCAAATAGTTGGGTTTCTAGAAAGAACCGAGAAGTCAAATCAAGTGAAGAAATTTGAAAAAGAAGTCAAGAATAGTGGCAACAGTTGCAGTCAATGCACATACAAGCCGAAAAGGCTCAGCAGACATACCAGCATCCTCAGCAACAGGACTAGCATTCGTCTCAGCAGAGGCCCCACCATACAGACAGAGGGCCGCCTTTGACAATGACAGAACGAATGAATAAGATATATCCATTCAAGAATGACTCGGTGGAGAAGATGTTCCGCAGCTTACTTAAAAAAACTAGAATTCAAACTGTCGGTGCTGACAAAGCCAGAAGAGGTCGACAAGAAGGATCATCCTCAGTACTGCCTATATCACAGGTTGCTCGGCCACACCAAAGAAGTTTGTTTCGTCTTTAAGGACTGGCTTGAGAGAAACTTTAAGAGTGAAGACATAACGATCCCGAAAGAATATTTGAGGGAACCTGAAGAAGGTTCTATCAATATGATTTCGGTCGATCCCAATGTTCCGCTTGACCCCTATGTAACTGACGAAGGAGTGAATGCAATTCAAGTGAAACCTTCAAAGAAAATATCAAACTGCCTAGTGACGGCTTGAGGGAAGAATGAAATTAATATTCTAATGACCGTGTCCCACACTTTAAAGAATTTGGACTGGGTCCTAAGTGAATTTCAAAATGAAACAGTGTGATTAAAATGCGAGTAATCGACTAAGGATATCATAAGTCTTTTAATCTTCTGTCAAGTGACTGGGTCCTAACTTTCGAACGAGCTATAATATCCCAGAATTTATCTTAAGAAATATTTGAGGATTATTGAACAGGGGAGTTTGGACATTCAAAATCTTTAAAATAAATATGCTCTACCAGATATAGTAATTCTCAGAAAATAAAAGGAGTCAAGGAAAATGATACAAAAAATGGATTATGTGAAAATCTCCCTGAAAAAAAAATACTAGAGATGGGCACAAAATAAAATAATTGGTGTCTGAGCTTAGACATTCAAAATCATTAAACGTGCTCCACCAGATATAGCAACTCTCAGCAAAAAAAAAAGTGGGGATAGCAAATGAAAAAAAAATTACGTGAAAGTCTCCCTGAGAAGAAACTTGAGGTAGACATATAATCAAAAGTTGGTGTCTGAATCCTCCAATAATCAATAAAACTTGAAAAGTTCCCTTAAGAAAATTCTTCTAATGTTATACTCTGAAAAGAGTTAAGTGATCATGTATCTTTTGGTTGACTATTAATTGACTCAGAAATATCTTTGGAAAATAAAAAATATTTTGATCACATGAGCAGAAGTTTTGAAATCTGCTTAGGCCCAGAAAGAAAGAACTAAAGTAAATGACTATGTCATTAGCAAACTAATGGAAATTCTACCTTTAAGTCATATCAGACGACTCAACATTGACATCAATTCAAGAACGTCAAAACGGTTCCTCAGAACAACGTGGATAATTTTTACACAAACCAGCGCTAAGCAAATGATGACTGCCACAATGAAGCTACAAAGCTACAGCCTCTCAAGCGGTGATGTCCTTAGAATTAGAAATAACACATCTTTATGTGTACTTGAAAGAATACAATTCTGATAGTACCTCGAAGAGTGAGTTATTTTTACATGCGCCCTTGGTCAATGGATAGTATCTCAAGAAGTACTGCACATCATGGTGTTTAAAGACAAAGCCTCGTCCTTAAAAACACCGATATCATACTTGTTTGGAACTGGGTTCAAATCCTAACAATAAGACAATATAAACAAACATCACTTCAAATTTTGACCTCGTCAAGTTGAGCCTCTTCGACCTATCATCAGCGTCATTTCTCTTGGCCCGAAGTTTCCTCCCACAGAAAATCTGGGTCCTATTGCTCGTGTGAATGAGGCTTGGCTGGTTCTACGGAACCACAGTCTCCGATATTCTTTTCCAACGTGACCAATTTTTTCTTGAAATTTGACGTAATTTCCTTAATAAATTTCCTTGATGGTTGTCATTTCTCAACTAGATCTAGTTCGGATGTAATGTCCCCGGCGGTTGTCCGAGCTGGTATAGTTTCTCCGCACTTCACAAACTTCTTCTGACATTCTCCACACTGCATAAATTTTCACAAATTCCACATAAAATTTCACAAAATTCAATGTCAACACTGCAAATCTCTGCACAGACATCTCAACAAAACTCTGCACTGCATAATTTCCCACATACATTTTTCATAACTCTCCAAAATTCCACAAGTTCCACAAAAATTTCACAAACCTCCCACAAATTTTTGACAAATTTCAAATTCCAAATTCATTTTTTTGCGGAGTGGAATAAGACCCCCTTCAATGGATGTTAAGGTTTCCTACTCCTCTTTGCCTCTTAGGATCGGATGTTAAAGCTTCCTACTCCTCTTCGTCTCTTAGGTTGGATGTAAAGCCCCCTTAAATGGATGTTAAGATTTTCTTTCCTAATGTTGCCTCCAAATTCAAATTTTTGCGGAGTGGATTAAGACCTCATTCAATGGATGTTAAGGCTTCCTACTCCTTGCCTCTTTGACCTATCACCATTATCATCTCTTGACTCAAAATCTTCTACCATAGAAACTCTGGGTCCTACTCTCATACATTTTTCTCATGGAACTTCGGTGAGAATCCCAATGTACAACCTCTTGCGGAAAGAGTCTGACGGTTCTAATCTACAGAACTACACCTTTCTTTTGTCTTCTTACTCATCGTAGGACAGATCACAGTCATTGCGAAGTTGCACAAATGTTCACAGTTCCAAAATTTGCACGAATTTGCACAATCTTCCTACAGTTACACATTTTCGCTACCTCTAAGGGTTGGAAATCAGGTCCAGCGCCTTCCTCCCCAGTGTAGCAGACATTCTTTTCCTGATCAGCTCTTGAGTTGGGATTCAAGTCTAGTGTTTTCCCACTCCTTTTAATCATTTCGTTACTGCTTAGGTTGGATATTAGTCCTAGTGCATTCCTTCCTAATGTGATAGACATTTTTGCTACCTCTAAGGGTTGGAAATCAGTCCCAGCATCTTCCTCCCTGATGTAGCAGACATTTTAATCATTTCGTCACCGCTTAGGTTGGATGTTAGTCCTAGTGCATTCTTTCTTAATGTGATAGACATTTTTGCTACCTCTAAGGGTTGGAAATCAGTCCCAGCGCCTTCCTCCCTGATGTAGCAGACATTTTAATCATTACGTTACCGATGTTAGTCCTAGTGCATTCCTTCCTAATGTGTCAGGCTTTTTCGCTACCTCTAAGGGTTAGAAATTAGTCTCAGCGCATTCCTTCCTGATGTAACAGACTTCTTGAGTTGGAAGTTAGTCCCAGTGCTTTCCCACTCATCCTGATCATTTCGTCACCGCTTAAGTTGAATGTTAGTCTTAGTGCATTCATTCCTAATGTGATAGGCATTTTCGCTACCTCTAAGGGTTGGAACTTCCTGATGTAGCAGACTTCTTGAGTTGGAAATTAGTCTCAGTCTTTCCCACTCATCCTGATCATTTCGTCACTACTTAGGTTGGATGTTAGCCCTAGTGCATTCCTTCCTAATGTGATAGACATCTTTGCTACCTGTAGGGTTGGAAATTAGTACCAACTCCTTTCTTCCTGATGTAGCAGACTTCCTGAGTTGGAAATTAGTCCCAGTGTTTTCCCACTCCTGATCATTTCGTCACCTCTTAGGTTGGATGTTAGTCCTAATGCATTCCTTCCTAATGTGATAGACATCTTTGCTACCTGTAGTCCTGATGTAGCAGACTTCCTGAGTTGGAAATTAGTCCTGATGATTTCCCACTCATCCTGATCATTTCGTCACTGCTTAGGTTGGATGTTAGTCATAGTGCATTTCTTCCTAATGTGATAGGCATTTTCGATACCTCTAAGGGTTGGAAATCAATCCCAGCGCCTTCCTCCCTGATGTAGCAGGAATTTTGATCATTTTGTCACCGCTTAGGTTGAATGTTAGTCCTAGTGCATTTCTTCCTAATGTGATAGACATTTTTGCTACTTATAAGGTTGGAAATTAGTCTCAGCGCCTTCCTTCCTGATGTAGCAGACTTCTTGAGTTGGAAATTAGTCCCAGTGCTTTCCCACTCATCCTGATCATTTCGTCACCGCTTAGGTTGGATGTTAGTCCGAGTGCATTCCTTCCTAATGTGATAGGCATTTTCGCTACCTCTAAGGGTTGGAAATTAGTCCCAACGTCTTCCTTTCTGATGTAGCAGACTTCTTGAGTTGGAAGTTAGTCCCAGTGTTTTCCCACTCATCCTGATCATTTCTTCACCACTTAGGTTGGATGTTAGTCCAAATGCATTCCTTCATAATGTGATAGACATCTTTGCTACCTGTAGGGTTGGAAATTAGTCCCAGCGCCTCCCTTCCTAATGTAGCAGACTTCCTGAGTTGGAAATTAGTCCCAATGTTTTCCCACTCATTCTAATCATTTCGTCACCGCTTGGGTTGGATGTTAGTCCTAGCGTATTCCTTCCTAATTTGATCAGTATCTTCGCTACCTGTAGGGTTGAAAATTAGTCCCAGCACCTTCCTCCCGATGTAGCAGACTTCTTGAGTTGGAAACCAATCCCAGAGCATTCCCTCTCAACCTGATCACTTTATCACCTATTACATTGGATTTTAGTCCTAGCACATTCCAACCTCATGTAGCGGACATTCCAGCTACCCCTTGGGTTGGATATAAGTCTCAGTGCTTTCTTCCCCAGCATAGAAGACATTTATCGATCAACTCTCAGGTTGGATACGAGTTTCCTAGTATTTCTTATTTAACCTGATTCCTTCCTACAAATATCTTCTGCAAATACTCAGCAAATTTTCACAGCATCTTTCCCAATACCTTTGCTATCGCCAGGGCCGGATGTGAGACCCCATGTTTTCCGCCTCACTGTAGCAGACATTCCTTCAACATTCACTTACTTACTTGGGTTGGATGTAAGTCCTCGTGCCTTCCTTCCCAATGCGACAAAGGTTTTTGTCACCATCTCTCGAGTCGAATATGCACCCTTGTGCTTTACTTCTTGACCAGTCCTCAACACAACATTGAAACAGATCAAATCGACATTCAAATTTAAAAATTCAAACTCATAAACACAATATGAAAATGCACCTTCAAATCCCCAGTGGAAACTCTCATCTCTCTACTTGAAGCTTTTCTTGAGCTAAGATTTCCTGAGTCGGAACGCCAGCTTGAGTTCGATTGCTAATTCCAATTCGACATCTGGTCTGCTCTAAGTAAATTTACTTACACGAACTCTTTGGTTTTCTTGATCGCTTCGGTCAACACCAATACGCGCGATGTGCTTGTCTCGCACACCACACCTATTCGGGGTCCATTTGTTAACCTCATTTCTGGATGAGGTCTTTTTTGTCTCTCTTTAGAGCCTAGGGTCTAGCTTTAGGCTTTTCCTGTTCGACTCTCTTAGAGGACTAGTACGGAACCCACAGCAGTTAGAAAATTTTTCGAGCCACCTTGTCACTCATTCGAGTTTCGCATGGGCGGTCCCAAATCCTCAGCAATCCGTTGAGTTGATTAGGATCGACACATGAAACTTGAGTCGAGTTCTTACATTAATAGGAGCAGCCCCTAGGGAACACTTTCGCGACCCGAACGCTCGATAACGCTGCATTTTGCATACTCACTGCACCACACACGACTTTGACTTGATTTGACTTGTCCGCCGGCAAACTCGAACGTACGACCCCAGATGACCGGAACGGCGACTTTAGCTAAAAATGACACCCATATTGTTGTGGTTTCACACTCGCGCGAACTGCACGGATATCGATGCACCCTTTTTTAGCTGCGCAGCCCCTCAGGTCCGACTCAGGCTGAACATGGGCTAGGCACCAGCTCACCTGAATTTGAAATTCAAATTTTAAAATTCAAATGGATTATTTAATTTGTCTTAATTAAGATTAATTCAGGTGCTAAGACCTTCCATTTAATCATCCCCTCCATTTGGAAACCATTTATTCCTGCCCCTGCATTTGGAAATCATTTATTTTTCCCCCGCCCAATCGGTTCCAGAAACGGCTCCCGCTCCAATTCTAAAAGGAAGGAGTGTTTTCTTCCTCTGCTATTCGACTTAATTCGCTTCTCCCGAGTTCTTCGCCCAGTTCGCTCTCGCTCAGCTTTCCTGTTCCTGTCACGTTTCCGCTCACGAAGCTCGCCCGCTCACCTCCTCCCTGCACCGAAGATCCCTACTCGCACTCCCCGGCTCCTCCCTCTCGTGCGTAACCATGTTGTGCAGCGTAAGTCCTCTCTAAAAAAACCATGTTTTAGGCCCCTGCACAACCATGTTGTGCAGCGTAAGTGCTAACTCGTCTTAGGTTCCGAGGTTGTCATCTAGAGTGACGTAAAACCTCTTATCTCGCGGGCTATTTGCATAATCAGTTATTATGCAAATGTAAGTCCCAAATAATGAAATTGACAGGATTCAACATTCAAATAAAATCCTCTCTAAAACACAACCACACATTAGGATAGTTTGGGAAATCACTGAGGGTTCCCCTCAGAATCTGTTACATCCCCTACCTTTTACTTATTTTGGACTCCTGAAAGGATTGTTCTTACTCGAGTCATTCTCACTTGTTTTTCCACGTCCTACCTTGAAAACCTGAACTTTGAATTCGTGACGAGAGACCAATAACTTTGATCATTATCGAGAGTTTTCTCAAGTGACTTCAGTCATTTGTGATATAATTAACTTAGGGTTTTGCCTTTATAGAAAATTTGGAACCCAAGTAAAATAAACTCTATTTAATCTTTGTATTAAATAAGGGAATTTGTCGGTCACATATAAAATGTTCGCAGACCACATGGATGTCACAAACCTCGTAGTTTGTATGATTGGGTCTATTGTCGCGGGGTACACTTATCTTTCGAGAAAGTATATCATTTGTGGTACAGGACACGATTATACAAATTATTTGGCAAATGAGATCCAGTCGGTCTCATTTTTTTTCAAAATTAAAATACACTATTTTCATAAAATTATATACCTTTTAGGTTAAATTAAATCATCTACTTTTCAAAACTATAAAAAATACTTTTCGAAATCAAAAAGTTGACCGACAATATATTTGCTTGTCCATGCCTTGAACTATCATCCTTATACCTTTTAATTATATGATTAATAAAACAGATTTAAGAATTTCAGAAAAACTTTAACAAATCTGAAGTTCAAAATATATAATTAAATTTATAAAATCTCAAATTAAGTTCCTGAACACACTTAGCATATCCTTTTAGTCCTTACAATTCCTCAGTGCTCCTACTGTTCTCGGAGATCTCTTCGAGGCACTCGGGACTACTAACTGATAATACTAAGCAACAGCTTCTTAATTTAAAATAATATAAAAATAATAATATAAAATGAAAACAGATTCATAAAAATTACTTCTGAGAATTTAAATCAAGTAATCAAAATCATAAATCAACAACTATAAAAGATAGCTAAATAACATGAGAGAGCTCGGCAAATTAACTCATCAAAATCCTTAGTAGGATCCCTCAAAATACTATGAAAGTTTTACCCCAACATAGCTCTGATACCAAAAAAAAATAGGCGGAAACGGGGGATCGCCGGCTTGGGGGTCACGAAGAACTTATAGCCGGAAAATAAAAACTTAGAAAGATAAAAAAACTTCAGCAGATTTTATTAGTAGAAACACTCACAAACTAAGAGAAGTACACTTGGCTTCAGGCCAGACTGACTGCAACTCAAACATTACTCTCCCTTATATAGATGGGAAGACGAAGATAAATATCAAACCAAACTGACAGGATAACGTGGCCATATTAGTGAGGAATAATTCCCATAATGCGTGGACGACCAAGATTTCATCTTAGAAAAAGATTGTAACTTGATAATTTAATTCTTCAAGTACCTCTTTTGGGATGACACTTGTGCTCGCACAGCATGATGTTGCTCCAGTATCCAGTATCCCTTTTAATTTGAATCTATCAATACCTGGGATTTCAAAAGTCATTGTCAAATTAAATAATTTATTGATGATTCTTTTAGGAGTCTTCAACACTTGTCCTTCAATACTTCAGAGAACACCTTCATTCCATGTTCTTCATTTGAATCGTCTTCTTCTTCAAATGTTACAATCTTTTTACCCTTATCTCCTAGGGTAAGTTCCTACAAATCTTCTGATAATTGTTTTTCAATTTCTTGTTGAAGTTGTTCCTTCAGCCTTCTATTTTCTTCAACTAAATGCTCTGTGTATTTAACCAGTTCATAAATTAAATTATCTTTTGATTGAAATTGTAATAAGGATAATTCCTTTTGAACTGTTATTGCCAAATAAAACTTGGCACAAGATGGGCAAGCAATTAATTTGCATATTACGCAGTGTATTCTCATGTTAGGGTTTGAAATAATAAAACAATAGGAACAGCGAGAATACTGACTTTTAATTGCTTTGTTATGCTCCCATTGGTGTGAACATTTTTCTTGATCTTCCTTCAGCTTAATTAAACATCTCCATCCATAATCTTCTTTCATCATCAGTCCAAATTCTTCTGTTGGATAATTATCCAGAGCACTTCGAATACGGGTAAGGGTGTTGACTCCTTCTGAGATTGAGCAAATAGTATCTGATGATTCTTCATTCAAGCCTACAGAAAGAACATCGTAATCCTCTGGTAGTTCAAGATTGCTGAGAATAGCTGCTCTTGTCATATTGTCTTTCTTACTTTTGCACTCCTTAGCAAAATGTCCTTCATCACCGCATATATAGCATCTACACTTGGAAGAATTTGGTTTGTTCTTGTTTTTAATTACACGAACATGAGAATCGTGCGATTTTCCTTTGTAATTCTTTGATTTCCACAAGCCGTACTTCTTATGTTGATTGTAAAAGCCTGGTACTGAAATTTTCTTACAGAGTGAGAGATCTTTTATTCCTCTCTGAACAGCAGCTCTTTTGCATAATTCAGCAAGGTACTGATAGGTAAATCTTATCCTTGGCATTAAAACAAGATTGTAACTGTGAACTGTAGCTAAGCTTTTCATTTTCACTATATTGTCGTGGATTTCAGCTCGGTGGTCAGTTATGGAGAGAATAGTATTGTTTTAGAAGAAGTTTTGGAAGTACTAAAATAACGTAGGTAATATTCTTTTTAAGTACTTTAATTATCTATTTTTTTAATAGTTCTCTCCTACTGTTTGTTACTGTGAACTGTAGCTAAGCTGATTAATTTGGTGCAGTGATTAATTTAAGGATGTTAGGAGTTGAGCTGAAGTAGTTGGATGCGAGTATATGGGTAAGCAAAATTTATAATTACATCTATATGTAATTAATTCAAATTTAAGCAATTCCTTTATATTACCCTATATTTGGTTGTGGCAAGGAATGAAGCGAAATAAAGGTGGAATATGGAAGTAAGGAATGCAGGTTCGCAACCTGGGCGGGTGGGGGCGCTATTCTACCCGCTTCTTTCATTTTCAACACAAACCTGCATTTTCACCTTACAATTTGCCTTTCACCTTTCAAGACAAACTGACACACATTCTATCTTATGAGGAGATCACTGAGTTAACCTCACGTTTTCCGGTCCCTCTCATTGGTAATTTTTCCTGGAGCAGTTAAGAATGATGCGTATGAGTAGTTCCATAAACGATCCAGATTTGATTGATGATTACAATGTGAAACATTGATTCTTCACATTGATTCTCATCATGGCCTAATCAAGTTTTTCCAATAATCTGAATACTCAAGAATGTTCTCTCAGAGAACGTATTATGTTGATAGGCAATTCATATGCTCAAACGAGACCCCAATCTTACTACGTTCAGGAACCCATAGTCATTATTGTTAGGATTGTTTTCCCACATTTATGATTCACTTATTTAATCAATCAATTTTGCTCAAACTTGGCTCAATTATATAATAAACTACTGCATGTAAAGTCAACTACTGCTCGGCTTTATGGACAATCAATGATAAAATTCTTACTAAATTAAATGTTATTCTTCTCTTCAGCAAGAATTCGCATCGATTCTACATCTAATGATTACTAGAAAAAAGTGAATTCTCAATCAAAAAAAATTCAAAAGCCATATACTGAAGCGAGATAATAATCACATGCAAGATGAGATTAGAGTAACAATTTTATATGGATATATGTATTGGACAATAATGAATTCGTTGAAAAAAAAAACGCTAAAATGCATGTATAGATAGGCCAAAAAAGAAAGAATTAGATCTAATTAAATGGAAGAAAATATAAGAGCAGAACTAACTGAAAAGTAAATAAGAAAATAAACTTTCGTTGTTTCAGCATATGCAACTACAAAAAATGCACTAGTAAGACATCATAGAAATAACGTGAGAGATTAGAAAGGAAAAGAATACCAAAAATAACAGTAAAAAGATACCAGCATAAGATTTAACAAGTCAAACACCACTCTACAAATAAGGAAGAAAGAAAATTCATAAAATGATTGCCGAGTAGTTTTATGATGATGATTATGGTGGTCTTGGACATTATCAAAATGAAATTCTCAACCCGCTGTATAGCTTACTTGAACCTCAGAGTGTCATATCAAAGGTATCCGGTGTCATATTCAATTGTCTCAGTTCATGAGCCACCCACTGTTAGAACGTGTCAATATTGCTAAAGGCACATCATTTGGACTAATCAAACTCAGGATCACAATTATATTTTTCATTTAAATCATAAATTTAAAGTATTGTATCCCCTAATTGAATAAATTCTCAATCAAAATCTTAACATATCTATAGAAAAAGAAAAACCAATAGTTAAATTGCTAGAATACATAAAGTAGTAAAAAACAAAAAGGTATAAAAAGCTTGCCTGACAAATTGGCTGAAGCTAAGCAAAGAAAAGTGAGCCTTTCACATAAAAAAATTAATATCAATGTAGGAAACTTTTTTCATTTTTTCAGCAAGGCATGTGATTATAAGGAAGTACAGAAACATAAAACATACATTTAAATTGTGAAAGTGCATGACATAAAACAAGTGCCAAAGAAGTAATGAAAGAGACTAAATCAGAAAAAAAAGAAGATATTTGCTACCTTCGGCAGCAAGATTAGCAACCACCTTGACAGCATGGGTTTGCACATCCAAATCTTCTGACTTTAATAGAGACAGTATTTTTGAAAGGCCAACTGATGGTAGCACATCACATGCACCAAGGAAAATAACAAAAAAATAAACAACAGTTGAAGTTACATGACAATGCAAATAAATAGTGCAAATTGTAGTCAGCCATGCCTTCCTCAAAAATTTTGGCAATGGTGGCTTTTTGACCAAGTGCAGACTCTCTTGGTTTACTTGGCTTGGATAGATTCGAAGCAAATTCTAATCCAAATGATGGTTTAGTATGGTTGCCTCTTCCTTTGGACATTTCAGCCTATAAAAATGTAAAATGCTCAGGCCTGCAATAAATTCAACATAACCTGCATAATGTAAACACTGAGATTAGGTTACCTCAAAGGCCACTCTATTGTCAGATAAAAGCTTATTCAATTTGACGATTTCAAATTCAAGAGATTTCCTGTGCTTTTCTTCATCAAGCAACTTTTCTTGAGAGAATTTAAGCTCTTTAACCAGCAAATCCTGCAAAGAAAAATAAAATATCACTTGCAAATTGTAATAACCCATTTATGAGAAATTTGATAAATTTTTTGGGGACATACAATGTACCCCAGTTTTAGCATCCCTCGGATTTCAATCGAAATAATATTATAAAATTCTATACGAAAAATCAATCAATTCCATATAAAGTACTTGTAAACTATGAATGGCTTGAGAAATGTAAAATATTTAAGTTATAAGTTTAATTAATTTAATAAACCTTAATTATTTCCTAAACCTCAGCACTGTAGCCACCGACTTGCGCCTCTTTTATTCCTTTTGTTCAATCGAATGAGTTTAGAGCTCTCAAAATATACTCCCGCTCCAGATACCCCCCTTTCCCCTCGGTTTCACGATTTCACTCGCACACCCTCCCTCCCTCCCTCCCTCCCTATTTGATCGAGCTCAACATAAGCTCATATAAGGGGCTTCGATCACAGCTCATCGCGCAGACGCGATCCGAAGGGATGAGCGGCCATCTGGTAAGCAATGAACCACTCCAAGTTTCTGATTTCCTCTCTCGACCCTTCTCCCTTGCCCATACCCCTCCCTATTCCTTTCTGGCACGACAGAAGCAGCGAGGTAGCAGATGGGTCGAGCGGCGCTGAGGGAAGCTACAATCTGCATTTTAGGGCTCTGAGGTATTTTTAGTGAATAAGAAACCCTATTTCATACTATTTGAAGTTTCATTTTCTCTCTCTTGCTTTCATTTTGAGTTTTGCCTCATTTTTCATATATTTTTTTCCTTTTCAGTAGTCATCCGAGGCATCGATTGGGTGTCAAACGTGTCGAAAGTCTTTTGTGAGCATCCAAAAGAGTTCTAGTATGATATCAATGTAGGAGGTGTAGTTGGAAGTGATAGAAAGTAAATTTGGCAACTTCGGAGAAGGGCTGGTCTCTGAGAAAGCCGTAGGTATGTTTTGGCTAATTAATGATATTTTGTGTTAAATTACATATTGAACTTATATAGGAATTCCTAATTCGTTTAAGATTTCAGGTATTTACCTGAGGCGATAAGCTCAAGGCAAACGTGTGGAAGATCATCGTAAAACAACTCCATAAATTTCAAGTAAATTAATCCTAAGTTAAGAAGATTACTTTGATTAAAAACAATTACTTGAGTCTTAAATTTTAATAATATGTTTTATAAGTTTTTAATCACCATGTAAAAGCCATCGCAACATCCAACTTGCAATAAAAAATAAAGAGTTCAGCGTGACAACTGAATTGAGTAATTACATTTCTAAATTTCAGTAATTTTCTTTAGTTCAAAATGTATGTTGATTTATATATATTTTTTAGTTCAATTAGATTTCTATTATAGCAGATTCTTCATATTGTTCGATAGAAAAGATATGCATGATAAGCATAGTAAGGAAAGATATAAATGCAAGAGATGAATAATATTTAGATAGAGATTACATATAAGATAGACATCTAGAAAAGATATGCATGATACAAAATAAAAGATATGTATGAGATAGATATAAGAAAGAAATGCATGAAATAGATATATGAATGATATAAAAGATATGTCTGATGAATAGTTGTACAACTGAATAAATATGAATGTTAATAGATGTATAAAGAGATCTCAGAATAATGTATGTATGAAGAAAGAAATAGCTTATATGTGAATGCTTGCATGTGCATGTTCAAAAAAGAATTTCACCCCTAATCGTACAGGAAAGTGAAGTCAGTGTGCCAGCACAAGTAGAATTTTTTTACCACACTAGACAATTATGTTTATTAGTTCACTAACCGCTCTGCTGATTAGATAATATCGATCAGGGGCAAGTAGACCACTTATCTCAGACAATTGTAATGTTTACATTACTAACCGTTGTTACGATGGGATAATACCAGTCAAGGGCAGGTAAGAGTCTTTCCACCCTAGATATTCGCGATGTGTAGATCGCTAACTACTGTGTCGACGGGGCAATATTGACCAAGGGTGTGTTAAATTTGTTGACAGAGATCCTCACAGAGACAGATGTGTATGTAAAGTATAAACTAAAAGTAAAGTTAAGCTAAATGCATATAAGATATTAGTGTGTGTTCATTAATAAAAGACCACTGATGCATTTATTAGCATTTATCATATTGTTTATAAACATATATCAGATTGCTTATAAACTTATATTAGATTGCTTATAAATAAATATAAAAGACCAACATATTATAAGATTTCTTATATACACACATACATATTGTACTTTTTCCTTAGATTCCTGTAATTTAGTAGCGTTATTACTCGAGGGTTAATTTTAGATAAATCCTTATGTTATTTTAATATTATATTTTGATTTTAAACTTTTGAACAAGATGAATAAAATACGAGCAAATATTTATAGAAGACGAGAACAACAAATGGAAAGGTACAAATTTTCACGTATTAATTTTAATTATTTTTTTAGTGGTTCTTTCATGTATTATTAAAATATTGATTTGTTAGTAATAAAATTAGAATAAAAGATGACTAATTTCCACCGCCTGACTGTCCGTTCCCATCTTGTTAATTTCAAGCCCGCGCTGGATTGTAACACAAATGAAACAGGACACATGCGTTATATTGAGGTGCCACAACAATATTTCAAGTTCAAGTTAGATTCTTAATCATAAGCTTGTTTCATTGTTTATTACTCATGCAATCATCTTGCACAAAGAATGCTAATTTCTAGTCATTTAACAGTGACCCAAATGGTTTGTCTATGGTCGTCTCTCATCTACCCCGCTTTGAAAAATCTAAACTTTTTAAGCATAATATTTTAACAAACATCAACCCTTAGACTTTATCTGTTGATGTATTACATATGCAATGTGATACCAGAGAAGGGTGGTTGAAGAAGATTTAGCAAAAATCAAGAAAGAGAGTCAAGACAAGAAAAAAAAACAATAAAAAAATGATGAGATGCACTAATCAAATAAAACATGCAAGAGTTTCGTACTCACGCAACCAACCGTGACACAAAAATTACCACCCGAAGGATTGATGAATGAAGGAGACCCGTGATATAACCATGAACAACAGAGGGATC
Organism: Phalaenopsis equestris; assembly: GCF_001263595.1. Lineage (NCBI taxonomy): Eukaryota > Viridiplantae > Streptophyta > Magnoliopsida > Asparagales > Orchidaceae > Phalaenopsis > Phalaenopsis equestris. The sequence continues at coordinate 150,199 of NW_018164669.1, forward strand.
CAATTGCCACCACCCAACGTCGTGGTTACAGAGTCACCCGCATCCAGGAACCACAAAGGAGCACAGGTTCTTACAAAATTCAAATGAACAAAAAATCCTTAATACAATAAACAACTACATATTTATAATCAACAAAGAACCTAAACCTAATAAAAAGCAAACAGACAAAAATAGTTTTTCTGCAATTAGGAGAGGCGAAACCCTAGCACTAGAAATAGGGTTGACCGGCCCTCCCCCACTTGGATGGAACTGGTGCGGGGCCCCCTCCCTGCCCCGTACCAATCTACCGGACTTGATGGAGCATCGACCTCATATGTTGAAGCATTTCACTCCCCATGTTATGGCTTCAAGTCGACCATGTTGAAGGTGGTCGAGCTGCTGTAACCTCTTAGGATTGGAGGGCCTTAGACTTCTGACACTTGTCTCTTCGGTGGCATCGCTAAGTTTGAGATTTAGGAGGTCAAAGAGAGTGTATGTGACTGTTTTAGGGCGCAAAAAAAATATTTAAGATTGCTGATTTAGAAAATCAACATAGGAAGTTATGACTAGGTCAAGATATGGCTATGGTTTAGTGAGTTAAGGGGCGTATTTAGGTTGAAGAAAAAAATACTCAGGACTGCTAATTTTGAAACTAAGCAGGGGTGAACTAGGTTTAGGTCAAGATTTAGATTTGTTTTGGTGGATTTAGGTTTGGAAGGATTTTGGTAACCCTAAGAAGAAACTGGGGTTAGGCTAAAGGATTAGGCTAACTCTGATATCGAACGATACCGGAGAAAGTGGTTGGAGAAGATTCAACAAGAACAACAAAAAAAACAATCAATACAAACACAAGATGCATTAATGAATTAAAATATACAAGATAAAAGAGTTTTTCCTACTCTCGCAACAGATCAGGATACACAAGTTACCACTTGAAGGATTAAATAATGAAGAAGACCCCATATATCACCACCAGAGGAGAGATACAATTGCCACCACTCAATACCATGAATATAGACCTAACCCCATCTGAGAACCATGATGAAGCACATGCCCTCACAAAACTCAACTGAACAAAATCCCTACTACTAATAAATGACTACATATTTTTAATCAACAAAAGACCTAAACACAAAAAAAGCTAACGGACAAAAATACTCTTAAGAGTAGAAGGCAACCCTAGCCCTACAGAAAGGGTCGATTGATCCACCTTAAAATTACCTGATTTTTATGTACATTTAATGCTCAATTTTTTAGGATATTATACTTTAATGAATATTATTTTTATGTTTTTAGTTATATGTACAACAAAAAGAGTTAAAAATACATAAAAAATAAGCAAAATGAGCAAAATTGAAGAAAAGTATCAAAGCAGCCGAACTGGCACCTAGGCGTAAGATGCTGAATATGGCTAGCGCCTAGGTGCCACACTTATCTTCTAGAAGATTCATTGAATGAGGCCGAAGATGTCTGGAGCAACCCTTGACCATTTTTGAAGCTCTATAAATATAGATTAATTCCAAGAGGTCAGGGGGTCGAATCTATAGAGTTTCATAATGTGTGTTAAGTTTGTGTTAAGCTCTATGAAAAGTTTTCTTTGTGAGTCTGTTATTTCTGGAGTTTATGAGTCTTGTAAGTGTTGTTAGAGTCAGAGAAGTCATAGAACTTCAAAAGAGTGTTTGGGGTAACATTTCAGATAAGTATTTGTATCATTATCCTTTTTGTTTTGTTATCCACACATGAGTGGTTTTCTTTCTCCTTGCAATATGAAGTAATTAAATAAGTTATTTTGATTTTATTTAGAACTTTTATTCCTAAAAATTGTGATAATATTTTTACCGGTCATTCATTTACATTACAAATTGGCCACTTGTATTGTTAAAACTTGTTGAAGAACTTATAAATCCGAAAGGGCTAAGATTTCTTGACTTGTAAGTATCACATTCTGCCTTGTAAAGAACAGTCGTGATCGCCTAAAGAAGGGTGCAAATAGATTGTGAGATAAGATTTGATGCGCGTAGAATTGATGTTTTTAGAGTGGCAGACTAGATTCTTTTATCAATTTGATCTAGAAATTGGAAGTAAGGGTCACAGGTAAGTCCTATAGAGAGGGCACAATGGTAATCTAGAAGTGAGAGACTAGAACCTACCCAACATTACAATACATGCTGACACCAACTTTAGATTAGCCAATATTCTTTACACAATTCGAAAGAAAGTAAAGAACTAGGTATGCTCTTATTTGTCACAATACCACATTTAAGTTTCTAAATAAATTTTGACATCCTACACTGATTATGAATTATTGGCAAGGAGAAAGTTTCTTTTTATATATTATCTAAGTCATTATATTTAATTTTACTTGCATACAGTAGAATTTAGTAAACTTAACTAAAGTTTTCATAAAGTCAAAATTCATACATTTCATTTTATTGTTTGTTTGTTTTCTACTTCCTCGTGGGATCGATACTGAGGTTTTTAAAAAAAAAATTATATTATTTGAAACGATATGTATATTTGCATAATACCTCTGGTGAGAAAACTATTTCCTTAATTTTTATCATATTACATTTGTTCTCACTATCCACTAAATATCATTTTGGTCAAATTTTTGACATATTAAGGAACATAAATATCTGCATAATTGCGGGTCGGGTCATCGACCCTCCCCCATTTAGACAAAACTAGTTCAAGGTCCTCTCCCTATCAGATGTCATGATGCTTTTTAAAAAACTGTTTATCACAATTTAGATTTCTACTGGAGACATCAAAGAAAAATCTCTACCATACGTCCCCTACAAAACTTCACAAATATGGTGATTACGATTGTACATGAGCTTGTTCACATCTCTATGTAATTAGCAATAAAGTCATTTGTTAGGGTGCAATAATCGATGTAAGATAACAATGATGAAATCATTGACAAATTTAACTTATATAGGACTAGCTTCATGGGTGAAGTCGTATTTAACCCTAACCACAATAATAATAGAAATACTATTACTGAAATTCAAAGGTTACAACGATGATTCTTGAAACAAGAAATAAAAGACAACAAGCATAGTCAGAAAACTTGGAGCGAAGGCGAAGAGATTTGTGTGGCTGCAGGCCAGCAGGTAGGGAAGTGTTTTGTTGAAGACGATAGCAATAGGGAAGGGTATGAGCCGCGAATGGATCTAGTGGAGTTGGTTGCAATAGTTGTTGGAGAGTTGGGACAAGCTGCTGCTGCGACGAGAAGAGTTGGGGAGGCTGCGGTGGTGACTATTGTGTCAGAGAGAGCGATGACAGCAATCGGATGAATTGGATAGGGTTACGGGGTGAGGGGTGGCTGGCAGCAGCTCTAACCGGCTAGCTGCAGAAGACGTGAGGGAGTGGACTGGTTAGGGAGTGTCGGCAACGGGCTGGCTGAGGAAAGGAGACTTACGAGAAAGTCGTTGGAGGAGGGAGTTACAAGAGGTTGAAACATTCGTGACTGAGAAGGGGCTGGATTCAACGGTTGTACGTGAAGGTTGGGTGGATGATGGTAATAATGGGAGAGGTAGGGGGTATATTTTAGTGGTTGTATGGAATGTTGGAATGATTCAGTGGCTGGAGAGTTTAGAGGTCAGGTCATGTGGCGGCAGTTGAAAAAGGTTAAGTGCTTTGCGGCTAGGATCATGGGAGGGATGGGGATGGCAGCTAGAATCAGGGGGAAAAGGGTTGCAAAGAGGGGTAGCGAGTAGGTGAGATGAAATGGAAAAATAACTATTCTCGCGGAAGCGAGTTACAATCAGAGCTCCACAAACCCTTAAAGAAGATCACCATCTCGGACGAGTTACTACTGGTGCACCCTGTCGCCTTCAGAGACTGTCATAGAAGGGAAAACAACCTCTAACGACAAGCTGGACAGAATTCTAAAATCAGAATGACAAAAACTAGGATCGGAGCACGTGTATGAATAGTAGATGGATAGGCGGGAAATAAAAATAGGAAAGAGGGAATAATTGCCGCAGAATAAAAAGAAGGGGAAGGAATCAGTTCAACCCCAACCCATGTCAACGGGCCAACCGAAAGTACTTAATAAGGCTACAAAAAAGCATAATGAATCAATTTGCAAGGCATTTCTAGACCACTTACTTTTGATTTTAGTTCAATTACAAAGTATATATATATATATATATATATATATATGAAAAGCTCAGGCTGATTTTATTGAAATAGGAAAGATACATAAACCCAATAGAGACACCCTACCCATACGATATCAAGTACAGCAATACCCCAACAAAAAGATACACAAACTTAAAAAAATTTTAGAACATGCAGAAAAAAAGTTGTCAGGTACGAGCCAGTTTAGTCCTATCTCTTCTAATTTTAGAAGTGGAGTCAGCTAACAAACTTTGAAGAATGGTGACATTGTCAGGAGTAACCAAAGTACCTTCCATTAAATTTTCAAGTTCGAGTGTGCCCCAATTCTTCTTTTTCGGCCGAGAATTGTAAACATGTCATTTTTCATCTACAGACTAGCTCATGTTATCCTCGGTCTGATTAGATATTAGAACTGCAGTAGAAGGAAAGGCAATCGTTGCCACAACGATAGATTCCAGTGTATGTAAAGAGTGAATTGTCACATCTGCATCTGATACTTCCTAAATAAGAGCTATGGGGTTATCCTGATTTCGGTTCGAACATTATCTATTGTAGTATGGTCAGGAGAAGGAATCCCAGGAGCAGACACAAAATCCTATTTCGTGGTGGTTCTCTCCTCATGTTGGTTGTCATCAGGTTTGTTGGGAGCGCGTTCAAGCACGTGAGGTGCACTAATAGCATATTTTTGCTTTTGAATATTGATTCTCAATTGTGAGTAAAATCTGAAATATTTCTCTTGCGGGTGTCCAAACATCTTGCAGTGCTTGCAGTAGTAAGGTTTTTATTCCATAATTATTTTTTGTCAATAAACATTGTGAGCAGAGTCAAGTCAGACTTAAACATCTGGTAGTGTAATATCTTTTTCAATCAAAATTCTTACAATAGAGGGCCTTGAGAAATGAATTGTAGGTAAGTTTATCTGCAAAGTTTTTCCAAGGATAATCTCAATTGCACATAAGATAGGTAGGTCAAAAAATTGAAGCTTGAGTTCAGGTAAAAAAAACCAGATATGCGTAATTAGGGGTTTTTGACTGGAATCAAAATTAGGGGTCAATTTGAGCAATTGCATAAGTTTTCCCTCGATTGTGATGAATTTATTTGAGAAAATCTTTGTGTAATTTTCTTCTATGCTCAACTGAATCATAACATGTCTTCCGTCGAAAAGACTCATTTGTCAATCCCCAACCAGTTTGAAATTTTGAAGAACATTCCTAAAAATCTCAATCTAGGGGCAACCTAATTGGAAATTTCCAACTAGCGTAAATTTATATTTTCTTGCACGAGTTGAAATTTCAGAGTCAGAGAATAATATTGCTGGTTTGTCCATCATTTTCTCTACTTTTTTTATGAGATTGCAATCTTAATGCCCTACAACAGAATCATGGTAAATCTGCGGGAATATCGAACTATCTGCGAGGTGGAAATGAGAGTTGCATTTCTAAACCACTATAGCATACGAGGGTTTAGCAGGGTTATCACTGGCGATGGCGGCAGCGTAAGGAAGCCCTGAGGTCATTAGCGTGCTTCACACAAGCACTGTAAAGATGGCGCAGAGCGTAAGACCGGGCCGCGATCAGTTGAGCAGATCGAGCGAAACTTTGGCAGAGCAGTCGAGCGACTTTGACGTAGTAGACGAGCAGGCTCAAAGTTGACGACGCAGCAGACAGAGTCGCGATGTCGAGGACTGAAGCAGGCGAAGTTGAAGCATAAGGAGTCGAACAGACGAATTCTACACAGACAGATTTGAGACAGACAAAGCGCGACGAAGGAACATACGAAGTCGAGCAGACGACGAAGTACGACGGAGCAGGCTGCAATTTCGATCTGGCGTAGAGATAACAAAGACTGCTCGTGTCTCCATGAAGACGCGACGGGAGTAAACCCTAGCAGAGACATCACACGATTATTATTATATATATAATATAACGATGGGTCTTCGTTTTCGCTCTGCTAGGGTTTCCGCTCATGGCGAACCCTAGCCCGAAATAGACTTCTACTTTCTTTCGCTCGTTTCAATCCTTTCTGTCTTCGTCAACAGCTCTGGATGGCAGAGGAGCTCACGTCCATCGTCTGCTCGTCTGCTGCAAGCCTGCTTGTCGTTTGCGGCTCGGGTCCACGGCAATTCTCTCGAGCTGCTCTTCTGTTGCACAGTTTTCTGCTCGACCTTCTGGATTACTCGCGTACTGTTCTGCTCGGGTATCGTTTCGTAGAAGGCAGTCGATTGCTGCAATGCTTGTGTGAAGCACGCTAATGGCCTCAGGGTCTTCCTACATTGTCGTCGTCGCCAATGATAACCCCGCCAAACCCTCCTATGCTGCAGTGGTTCACAAACGCAACTCCCATTTTCACCTCGCAGATACTTAGGCATTCCCGCAGATGTACCATGATTCTGTTGAAGGAAATGATTATTGCAATCTCATTAAAAAAGTAGATAAAAAGGCAGACATACTAGCAATTTTCTTCTGACGCTGAAATTTCAACTCATGTAGGAAAATACAAATTTATACTAGTTGGAAAGTTCCAATTAGGTTGCCCTAAGATGTAGATTATCACGAAGGTTTTTGAAGATTTCAAACTGGTTGAGGATTGACAGGTAGGTGTTTTGACGGAAGACATGTTATGATACAGCTGAGCGTAGAAGAAGATTACACGAGGATCTTCTCAAAGAAATTCATCACAAATAAGGGCAAACATATGAAATTGCTCAAATGGACCTGTAATTTTGATCCCAGTCAAAAACCCCCAATTCCGTTTATCTGATTCTCATTACCTGAACTCAAGCTTTAATTCTTTGACCTACCAATCTTATATGCAATTGAGACTATACTTGGAAAACCTTTACAGGTAGACTTACCTACAGTTCATTTCTCAAGGCACTTTATTGCAAGAATTTTAATTGAAAGAGATATTACACTACCAGATGTAGAAGAAGTCTGACTTGGCTCTGCTCACAATGGTTATTGGCAAAAAATCCTTATGGAACAAAAATCATACTACTGTAAACTCTGCAAGATGTTTGGGCACCCGCAAGAAAAAGGATTCAGATTGCACCCACATTTGAGAACCAATAGTAGAAAGCAAGAACATGTTATTAGTACACCTCATGTGTCTGGACGCGCTCCCAGTAAACCTGATGACAGTCAACCTAAGGAGGGAATCACCACAAGTCAGGAGTTGGTGTCTGCCTTTGGGATCCTTTCTCCTGACCACACAACAACGGATAATGTTCGAACAGAAAATCAGGATAGCCCCACAGCTCCTATTCAGGAAGCATCAGGTGCAGAGGTGACAATTCACACTTCAAATACACTGGAACATATCGAAGTGACAACAATTGTCTTTCCTTCCACTGTGGTTCTAACATCTAATCAGACCGATGATCACATGAGTCAGTCTTCAGATGAAGAATGACAGGTTTACACTTCTCGGCGGAAGAAGAAGGCTGGGAGCACACTCCAACTTGGAAACTTAATGGACGATACTATGGTTACTCCTGACAATGGCAAGACTCTTCAAAGTTTTTCAAATTTTGTTATTTGGCTCCGCTCTTAAAACTAGAGGAAGAGGCATGACTAAACTGGCTCGTCCCTAGCTACCTATTTTTTGCATGTTTTAAATTTATTTTATATTTTTATTGAGTCTATCTGTTTCTTTTTGTTTTAAATTTATTTTATATTTTTATTGAGTCTATCTATTTCTTTTTGTTGAGGTATTACTGTATGGGTGGGGTGTCTCTATTGGGCCCTCTCATACAACCTTTAAGTATCATTTCTATTTCAATAAAATCAGCGCTTGAGCTTTAGGATTTTTATGGTTAAATGTAACATGAATATGAATAATGATAATTTTGTGCCTAATTTAAAATTTTTATTTCTTTAAAAATAGAGGTTGGTTGTACATCTTTTTAAAACTAAGCAATGGTAGAAAATTATTGATGAGGCCAATTATGAGTGCCCGTCCACCTCTTAAGATATAAATTTTATAAATGAATCACTAAGTGATATATTTTTCCAACAACTTCCTCTTATTCTTCCACTCGAAATTCCATAATTCAATTAGTTGCAATCCTCAACCATAAAATTGATATTAGAGCATCACTCAATCCTCAATATCAAATTAGAAGAAGAGCAAGGTACATAATTGAAGTGTCTTATCAGAGCATTACACCGACCTAAAGATGGGAACAAAGGGTCATACAGAACAAAATGCTATGTGATGGGAGCAATCTCTAAAATTCTAGTTGGAACAAAATGTTATATAGTGGGAGCCAACACATGAATTTGTAAGAGCCACATCTAGAATTCTATATGTCTCGTGGATGATTTTGGGTTAGGAGTACTGACGATGATATCATCTACTTCGGTAGCAGCGATTGTAAAGCCTCTCAAATAAAATCAATTGAAGTCTTAAATATCGAAACACATTCTGGTGTAACTGTTGAAATTTCATCAGAAATTTCAAAGTTAAGTGTGCTCTTGCAGAAGCACTCTCAGAATGGATGACATCCTTGGAATTTAAACTAATGGTGGACAATATCTTGATTGATAAGAGTTCAAGCTATGACATAACAATTCTTGATTCCAAATCAAGGATCTAACCTTCCCACTAGCCTTCCATTCATCATTCAAACCACACAAAACCAATCTCCAAAATTGTTCACCTACTGCACATGCATCCCAAAAACAAGCGTTCAGCACAAGTAATTTGACATTTGCAATCACTTCAAGGTAAACAACCACAAAAAGACCTCCTAATGAAACTAACAGTCAAAATAAACTAGCCTGAGTTAAAATAGCCTTCAGCACAAGTAATTTGACAATGAAAAACACAGGTAAGGAGAAAAAAATGACTCGTTTTGATAGTGAAAATTTGGTTGTCAATTTTTTATCTATGCAAACAATTTGATACTTGCAATTTCACATGCACACGTTGTCAGATTCGCTCAATTCTTAGAAAGGTCTTCTACAGTTGTGTGTGTTAAAAATATTGACTTTGTGGGATATTCGAGCCACCAAGAAACAGTTCACGAGGAGAAAAATTGTAATAACTGTTATTAAAAAATAAATAAATAAATAATAAAAATTTGCTTGGGCCATTTCAAAGGGAAGCATCCGTCTCCGACAGTGCCCTCTTCTTAAGAGTCAAATGTCTCTTTCGAATCAAATGAGACGAAACATAGAGCAAGAGAATGAGAATAAGAAGCATGGGCAAAAAGGAGAAGAACAGGCAGCGACTGAAGAAGAGGAAGAGGAAGACTTCCCTATGTGGAACGAAGTTGAGGGAGAAGATGATCGTCAGGCAAATGCGGCGAAACAGCTTTGACGGGTTCCAAGTGGGATAAGATCATCCCTAGTAGAAGGAGCGGCTCGTGCATAGATGTGACGTCGTTCTGTGAGAAGGAGCAAATGAAGTTGAAACCGAAGCCAATGGCTAACTTGCATCATTTTCTGCGTGCGGGGAAGAGACGAATCGAGCAGCTTCAGGTAGGAGAGGAAAACCCATGCCTTAGCAAAAGCAAAAGGAGGAGGAGAAACAGGTCATGGCTTTTCTGTTTAGAAAGGAGGAGAAGAAACAGGGGGAAGTGTCAAACACCTCTAGTGCAAGTTCAAGTGGGAGATAAGGATTAAAATGTGAACCGTAGTCGAGTGGTATGCATTAAGAAGAACCAATCGCATCAAAGAAGAAGGATTTAGATAAAGGAGGGAGGAGGAAGGGACGAGGAAGACAAACGAAGGACCTTTATGCATGAGGCCGTGTAGCTCGTAAACCTTGCGTATAGTGAAGAAATGAACCAAGTCGAGCCTGAAGAATGTGAGATATGGAAAATGTTATTCAAGCATTATTAGTTTAATATAATGATATAGGTATTAAAGATAATATTTATTAATTAATTTCAAAAATCTTCAACCAACAAAAGTAAGTTTTGAGGTACAAAATTATTGATTTCACATAAGAAAAGCATGTGAGTGAGGGAGGATTTCGATCCAAGAAACTTATAAGGCAAATGTTAATATTAAGTTTATTATTAGAATAAATGATATAATTCTATAAATTAATAATATTAAATTCTATCAAATTAAGAAGTGTGAAAGAAGGCTGATAAATCATTGAAATTTGAGGAAAAAGGCAAAAAATTTTAATCAAAAAATAGGTTGGTCTTTTAATCATAAAATTCTCATATAGTTAAATTACAGTTGATTAGTAAATTATAGTGATTTAAGGGTGCAACGAATGTTAATTTAAGAATAAGAAAAGGATAATTCAAGGAAAAGAGAAATGCATTCATACTTCATATTAGAGTTTAACTTTCAAAAGTAATTTGTTTAAATTATTGATATTTAATATTAGCATTAATTTAAGGATTTAAACTCATAATTAAAATGAATAAATTGAACTATAATTAACTTAAATATAATTATGTAATATGAGATAAATTTATTAAATGCAACATTTTATATTAAAGCAGCTAACTTGAATGAGGCGACAGAAGTCGAAAACAAGAAAATTATGTAAAATGAAGTGATTTTTAAATTTTAGTAATTTTCAATATTTCTAAATGTGTGTTTACCACCATTTATGCTATTTTCTAGTGAGATTTAAATTATAATAAATTTTTCATATTGTTATATAGAAAAAGTATTCATGTTAAATAGTTGCATTAGTTTTCATAAGAAGAATTTTTCTGACTACATATATGTAGATTCCAATATAGATACAAGTATTAGTTTATTGCATGACCTATAGATTTTGTAAATGTGCATTTTATTCGTAGATAAACATAAGTTGTCTCATAAGATGTCTCATAAAAATATATGATATGAAAAATGAAGTAGTGTATCTATAAATGTTTATATGTGCATGTTTAAGAGGAGTTCATCTCCTTATGGTATAAGTTGGGGAAGCTAATGTATTGGGTGCGTAGATGCTACCACCTTACATAATTGTAATGTTTAGATAGTTAATCGTTGTGTCGATGAGAGAATATCAGCCAAGGGTTAGTAATTCCCTTTTCTACCTTAGACAATTGATTAAATTAGATCATAAGCCCTTCCGTTGAAAATTAATATCGGCCAAAGGTGTGTCATGTTTTGACGGTGCTCCTAAGGCAGATGAGAATATTAAAAACATGCAGCAAAAGTAAAGTTAAATATTAAAATCTTGAAGAGTACAACTAAAGTTAATATATATCAAAGTATATGTTTATTCTATTAAGAAAATGTCATAAGACACATGCATTAGATTATTATATAATTTTCATAAAAATATGAAAGATCAGCATGTATATTGTTTTCTTTTCTTTGTGTTACTATAATTTACAAGTGTAATTGCTCTTGGGTTATCTTAGATAACTCATTATATTGTTTTAATATTTTTTTCAAATTTAAGCTTTTAAATAAGAAGAATACTAAGAGAGCTAACATGCATAGAAGAAGAAATCGACAACCAAAAAGGAAACTTTTATTTATTAATTAAAATGTCCCAATGGCCCAAAGTCGTTGAGGATGTGCTATAAAGTACACTCAATGAAATCTTATTTTAACTAAGGCAGAGTTAAAGTTGTCTCATTAGTGAAACATCTACCAAATATATACAATATCCCCGTGAAATACAAAACTTATAAATACTGATAAGGATGTGTTGGCCAAGTTAGATCAATTATCTCCTCTAACAATGGCCACAGTCCTCAACAGTTCAAGATAAGGAACCACAGAATTTTGATCAAGTCTGTGAACAATCCTAGTACTAGCCACTCTAAGCTAAAGGAAATTTTTTTTTAAAATCAAAATTAATATTATTAAATGCTAAGAACTAAGTGTTTAACAAGTAGCTTTAATAAAAAATTCTCTCTTGTTATCATAAAGGGAAATTAAAATTAGGGGGGCTTACTCTTCTGACAAACCTCTAACCGAATAGTAATTTTTACAAAATGGAGGTAAAATCATGGAATAACGTCTTATCTAAAAGTCTAAGGGCGCGTTTGGGGCAACTTATTGACATGCGGCGACGTTTTGAAAATGTCGTCTCCGTGTTTGAATAGAGCATTGGTAAGGCGTTTTCCTGACGCTCTGTAAAGCCGATCCCAAATATCTTCACGAGGCGCGAAGCGGGAGGTGGCCTGTGTCCCGCGTCTGATTATTGCGTTAGGGTAGATTTCCCTCCTGTGCCCTTCGCTCGCTCTCCCCTTCTACTCTTGCCCTTCCATTCTTCCTTCATCCTTCGAAAATTTCTCTTGCGGAGACCGACATCTAGGTAACGAAAATCCTCACTCTCGGCCTCCCTGATCTTCCTTCTGCTCCTTCTCGCCTCAAATGAGGTATCTTTTCACATTTTTTGTATTTCTCTGAGAAGAGAGAGATGGTATTCAATAGATTTTTAGGAATAGAGAAAAATTGCAACAAATAGAGATAATTTTTTCGCAAATAGAGAAAAACAGATATGAATTTGCTACAGTTCAGTTTGCAATAATTTTTGGATTTGCTACAGTTCGGTTGCAAAAATTTTTAGAATGCCTTTTCATTATTCTGTTGTTCTGTTGAGAAGAAAGATTTGCTATAGTTTGTCTGTTGTTCTGTAGAGAAGAGAGTTTTGCTACAGTTCATTTTGCAAATAGAGAAGAGAGATATGAGATTCGTTTGTCTGTTGTTCTGTAGAGAGTTTGTAAAATTCTTGGATTTGCTACAGTTCAGTTTGCAAAAATTTTTGGAATGCCTTTTCGTTATTCTGTCGTTTTGTAGAGGCAAAATTGGATTTTCAAACCCATTCTTGATGTTTTCAAATTGCTTATTGAATTGCTAAGAAATTCATGTTTTGTTCCTGGATATTCCTAACAAAATTGTATAGAATTAGCTGCAATGGTGGCTGAAAAATGGTCAATTCGTTCAGGAATTTCATTAGATATTGCTTACGTTCCTGGATATTGCTTATGAAAAATGTTTCATCTGTTCAATAAATTCAGTAAGAAAATGTTGCATCTGTTCATTAGAAAATGTATGGAATTAGCTGCAATGGATATTGCTTGAATTAGCTGCAGTGTATATCGCTCAACTTCACTACTTAAGGAATTGTATGGATAGTCCTTATGAAAAAAAATTCTCTATAATTCTATGGGGATTCTCAAGTTGGCTCCATTTGTTTATATTTTTACTTGGTATTAATATAAAGCATTTACAATAAATGCATGGCTCCATTTGTTTGGTTATCCAAAGTGGATGAATGAAAACGGGGTATTTCAAATTCACTGCTTAAGGTGTTTCTTTTCTTTAGCAAACTTTAATTGGTGGAGATTTTCAGCCAATGAAAATTTTAAATTTTCTCAATCCACGAATAGTATTTGCTCCAAAATTGATTTAAAAAATGCTTGAAATAGATATCCATTACTTCTCTTTATGTTACACTTGAAAATTGGGTTTCCTCCACCCTTTGGTTGTAACGAATGTTTTCTCCATTACCTACAGTTTTTGGTTTATTTATTTGCTGCAGTTTCTAGTTTAATATATGCATTAGATGCAGTTTCTGATTTATGTATTTGGCTATAGCAGTTTGTATAGGCTTGGTCTCACTGGATGCATTGGATTAATAGCTGCAATGGATGTAATTTCTGGTTTAATAACTACAATGGATGCAGATTTTGGTTTATGTATTTCGGGTTTCTGGTTACTAGCTGCTGAAATTTGTATTGACTGTAGAAGTTTGTATTAGCTGCAGTTTCTGTTTTTAGCTGCAGCAGTTCAAGATTTATGGATTTGATGCATAAGTTTGTATTGTTGTTTCCTATTTTAGCAGTACTATATGTAGCAGTTATTGGAGTTTTGGTTTTAGGGATTTTCTGCAGCAATTTGATCTATCATTGTTGTAGCAGTTTGATAGCTATGTATCCTAGACAATTTCATAATGAAACATTCGTGTCTTTCCTTCCGTGGATGTAAGTCATTGACCAAACCACATAATTCTTTCGTGTACTTATACTTCTATGTTTTTTTGTTAATTGCAACGCTGTGGAGATTCTTTGAGCATTATATTTTTGTTTCTTATAGTTCCAACATGTCTAAAGAAGGGGGTTCGTCCGCTATGTGGTATAAAGAAGTGACAAATATTTTTTGTGATCTATGTATTAAAGAAATAAGATTGGGAAATAGGCCAACAACGTTCTTCAACAAGGAAGGTTGGCACTAGCTAGAAGGTTTAAAGAACTGACTGTAAGGGATTATGATAGGCTTAAGTTTAAAAATAAATAAGATCAATTGAAAAATGAATGAAAAATTTGGAAATAGCTAAAACGTGGATCAACAGGGTTAGGCTGAGATCCAATTAAACGAACAATTGATACTCTAGAAAAGTGGTGGGCAGAGAAATTAGAGGTATGAATTACATTCTCAATTTGTGTATATCAAAAATTGTTTTAAAAAATTATTTTAATTACCTGAGTGTCCTCAATTTAATGTTATAGGCACCGCCGACAGCAAAAAAGTACAAGCAGAGACCGGATTTTGAAGAGAAATTTGACATAATGTTTAGAGGGGTTGTGGCAACGGGAAAGCATGCATTCAGCCCTAGTGAGACCGGGTTTGCAGGAGTACCAGATGATTTTCCACCAGAGCCGGGGGCGGTTGAAGAAAAAATACACAGTGTTAACCAGAGGAAGATGGGGGAGTCAAGCTCGCAGATGAAGAGACTCAGGCTAGGAAGAAAGAAAGTGACACTTTTGTGAAAACTTCATTCGACTGACTCGTAGAAACGTTTAGAGCTTCACCGCCTGCTCCACTTCCTGACAGCACTATCTTTGATTGTCATTGAACTTTGACTACTATCCCTGAAGTAGTAGCAAATAAGCACTTTCATGCAATATGTATGAAGAAACTAGAGGATCTAACACGTAGGCATATATTCATGGCAATGGAACCAAAGTTGCGAGTCGAATATTTACGTGTTCAACCAAAGTTGCTAGTCGAATATTTACGTGTTCTTGTGAATGATTGAGTTTTTATACGTTTTCTTTTGTTGTATAATGTACTCTTTGAAGTTATGCACTCAGCTGTTATTTGGAGTTATGTTTTTTTTTTAACAATGTACTTCTACTTGATTCTTGAATGCTTATTAGTATAGACCTATACATTTTTATTATAACTGGCTGAGTGTTCTCATTGTTTATTTCTCGCTCACTCAATTGATTAATAATTGATGAACTAACCGACACCTTTCTTCCTTTAGAATAGATCTGCAACATGAATGGCGTAAGAGAATGACATGGGTTGCAACTATTGTCATATTATTGTTGGAGTATTACCGATCAAGCAGTGTTCTTATATCCCGAATGACCTCCAGCTTTGTTGGAGATAAATAAGTAGGTGAAATGTTTTATGGACATCCAATTAGATTCAGTAACATATTTCGAATGACTGTACCGATATTTATGGATCTCCTGCACGAGTTATCCTTGAATCAATTTTTTTTTTTTTGGATAACATCTGACATTTGATTTTTTTTATTTTTTTTTCACAGTTATACCAACATGACTTCTAGGATTTCAGTGACAGACAGAGTTGTTTTGTGTTATTTTGGACAACCGGCTCTGTTGCTCACATCGCATTGGCCTCATAGCTTTGGGAGACAGTTTTACGATTGTCACAAGGGTGTTTCAGTTCGTTGCGGTTTCTTCCGATGGGCCGACAGTCCCACATGTTACACTGCCAGCTGTGATGGAAATCCGATGTTTTCCAAGGTAGATATGCAGCTGAGAACAAACGTAGTCAAAGTTTGAAATTGAATATTTTAATATTTCTCATTATAGTTGTATTTGTCTTTATCTTTTTTTTTTATTTTTTCTGGTACTCACGAGAGTGTGAGAACTGTATGTCATCTTTTGGAACTGATCTGTGATGATTTTATGTTTCTGCACTATATATGCTTCTGTACTACCAATAAGCTATTCTGAATAAGCTGCCCCAAACAGTTTTACCAGACAGGAGCAAGAAAGTCATTTATACAGTCATAACTGCAAATAAACTATTCTGAATAAACTATCCAAAACAGCAAACCAGCTTATTCTGATAATCTACAGATTATCAGAATAATCTGCTTATCAGCAGATTACAAATAATCAACAGCTGCCCCAAACAGAACCTAAGTTGCCTTCTAAAAATTTAAATAAGAATAGAACTACAAAGCCTCTCAAAAGAGTCGGGCACAAATTCTTAGAGCCCGTTTTATTTGCCACCATTGTCCCTTAGTCCATATTGGTTTACATTACAAAGATTTGGCAAGTGTATGAATTTTAGTTTCCATTGATTATAACATTGAGATGTTTTCAAATACACCAAAATCTAAAACTACTCTTCTCCTACTTCTTGTAATGATTCTTGCTCGAGATCATTTGTCACCGCCTCAAGAGACATACTACCTCAAACAATTATAGTTTGTAACATTCAAACTTACTAGTGATCGAATTTGTGTATCACTACCATCATCATAGCCTAATACATTATTGGTTCACATTACAAAGATTTCAACACTCAGAAGATACTATGTCAAAACAGTACTAGATATTTGTGTCAAACTTGTAATTTTGACAACTATAGCTGAGTCCACTATGGTTCACCTTTTAAAAATCTCCCAGAAGTAAGAATTTTGAAGACACTCAACATTTAAACCTCTAGCTTTGTCATATTTGGACTCACTGTCGTTGCTCACTATGATATATGGCCGCCTCTTCCATTAAATGAGCAAGTGATTCCGCCTACAGAAAACACTTCCTCAAAGAATCATTTGCAGGAAAGGATTATTTTCATGCAATATAGCATAAATATTGATTGACCATTCAATCCGTTCAGCCCAAGTAATATTGGAATTGTAAGTCATCCAAAAGGAGTAAAAACCTACTATAAAAAGAGTTGCACCAAACCGATTTTCAATTCTTTATAGCCCACCAATTAATTTTAGTTGAATTTCTTAATATTCAATTTTACTTCAATTATTTGGTTAAAAATTCAATAAAAATAAGGATAATGTTGTCCTTACTTTAATATCTTATCAATAGGGTCTTATTTTTCCTTAACAGTAGAGCTGCTTACATAGACTTCCGGAATTATTAACTGAAGAATGAATTAATGATAAGGGTAATTTGAATGTTTTTGAATCAATGGGATGGATCACTAGCTTTTCTTTTGCAACTAAAATATTCATAAATTGAAAATGAAAAGATGGCTGAATGGCCCAAGTACTCTCAAAACAAGAGTGCTCTATATGACACTTGCAACACTAACTCTTGGTATGCACATTTGCTAATTCCTCTCTTCACTTCTTAATCCAAATGGTGCACGTGGATCGCTTAAATTGGTACAAAAAATTTTTGCTCATCATCATCTCTGCCTTGTTCCTCTCAAACTTTCGCAACTTTTTTTATTGAAAATCTCTTCCATAAAACAAATTACAATATAAAGCCTTACCAATTTGGGTTGTTAAAGTGAGACAAGTTTGCATTATCACTGTAAATATGTACATGCTGCAGTGTACTATGTCCACGTTTAAAAAACAGGATGCATTAGTCAGGACATGGACTTGATGAATCCTTCTCTGAAGTTGTTATCAATTTATATTAAAAGAAAACAGGCAGCCACAATTTTATTTGCTGATTTTTTTGTAGCACTTACACATGTGCTGATCATGCAATACAGATTTTAAAGAAGTTGAATGAAGCTTGTCTCAGTTAATGGCATATACCTAAAATTTTCAACATTGGCTATGCAATAAACTTCATCAATGCCTCTCGCTTCTCATGTGTGTGATATGTGTGCACGCACACGCATGCCAATAGACTGCAGATGACTTATCGCAAAGAAAGAACAACACATTGAACATTATATATTGATTGAGCATGAAATAAAAGCTCATACCTTCTGTGATGAGAGTTCTTCTTTCACTATCTCTAGCGACTCGATTATCAGTTGAGATTCTTCATTCATCATTGACATCTCCTGTAACTTCAAAATTAAGTCATCCATTGCTTTTTGTTGCTTCTGTAGATTATCATCCAAGAAACCTTATAAGGGAGTGTAAGATATGGCTATATTATTTTTAAAGAACAGTTTGCCCAAGCTGAAATTAGATGACAAAAGATAAAATTTTAGTTATTTCAGATGCAGAATATATTGTACGACACTAAATAACAGAAGCTAAACCGCATAAAAGAGTTGGTCATATTTACTGTTATGATTGTCTTAAGCAGACTATATGCTATAAAAAGTTTCCTTAAGGTTACATCAGCCTCATGAAAACTATCCGAAGTCAATTTTATGAATCATTATTATTTATTAATTCCTTTTGTTTGTTGCATGAGGTTTTAATGTTACCTTAGAACGACTATTTTTTATTTTCTTCATCCTTTCTCATTTATTTTAACATAAATTTCACTTGGGTCACTGAAGTTGATACCACTTTTCAATTAGCCCAAAACCTTCGGAATGCCTTCAGTTTTATTTTGTCCCTGAGATAAAATGTTGGTCTTCACATAAGCCCATGTTAGCAAATGGCGCCAGCTTGTTCATTAATTGAGGATAAAAAAATTCAAGTCAAAGCACCCAAATTCAAAGATTCAAATTGATATTTTTTTAAGCTGCAATTAATTCTCAAAGAAGAAATGTAAGTTTCCATACATGTACCAAATTGAGAGTTTCATCCTATTCTAAGGTTTTGTTCTTGACAGACAATCATGCTGACTGCTCAAAATTTGCATGGTAATAAGACAAGAAATAACACTCCATGACATTTATTTGTGGTCAAGGACGAATGTACAATGGAGGAGGTTGCTAGGGAGGGATGAGGTTAGAAAAATATGCCCACTGTGAGGTCGTCTATTTGTTCAGGGACATAGAACACGCATAAAACGAAGGAGTAAAAACGCGAGAAAGGTTATACAGTGCCTACATGGAGATGGTGTTAGTCCTGTCGTAGAGAATGTTCTCCTTGCAGCTGGTGAGGGCAAGATTAAAAATCGGTCAATTGAGGTGAAGCAATAGTAGCTGGCGAGGGGAAGTTCGTGAAGGAACAACGAAGGAAACAAAGGATAACTGGCAGCAATGGCAGCCATCAGCAAAAAGGTTGTCGAGAGGGAGGGCTGTATGACGATGCAAGAGTCAAAGAAGAGGAAGAGTACAAAGGGCAATTAAGGAGGAAGGAGTAATGAAAATCTAAAATTCCAATACAAGCACAGTTTTTTTAAACTCAGATTCAACAGCTAATTACTACAACACCAGGATTCAGTTTATTATTATTATTATTATTATTCTTTTAATTGCTAAAACAACAGGATCCTGGTTTATTAGCTTCCTTACAGGATTTCTCTGATTTCCACTGCAGCTCAAATCTTTAATATGTCGCTAATTGATATAGTCTGATATGAAACCTGTCAACACTCGTGCCAAGACATTTGAAGCCATGGTTTTCTCCATTTTTCAGATGAACTCAAATAGAAATTAGAAACCTAAACCTAATCACTATTTTTTCATACAATGGAAGTAAAACTTGTTGCTTCTGAACAAATCTGGAAGGATTATGTAAATTTCCATATTTTGTGTCCCTTGTGGAAATAAGACCACGGTGCATGTAAACACTATTGAACATTAAAAATTGAAACAGTTTTTGTTTTTTTTTTGTTTTTTATCAAATCTTATTTGAGTGTTAGTAGGAAGTATATTCTTCAAGTTCTTTGCAGGTGTGATGCCTACTTTTAGGGGAAAATCCACTAGCATGGGAGTCAGACTTGGTTCTTTCTTCTCGAGTAAATTCTACCTTTCTTCTAGCATTTAATTTATTTATTTATTGGGGTGCGTCTGATTAAAATTTAGCCAAGTGTGAAGTGAGCATAATTCTATTTTGCAATATAAAACTTGATTATTGCTGAAATTTTACATTAGCCTATTATTTTTCATGTGGAATTACAAATATTGGTGAAAGCTGCATTATTGCTGAAGTTGAATGAAGCCTGCCTGAAATTTGTACATTAAAAGCTACTGACTTTTGTAACAAATAAAGCAGTAGTAAGACACATAAATAACCTGCATCAAGGAAAAACAGATGGCAGTTCAGGGAGGAAGAAGACAGAGTTGATATTAACAGAATCATAGCGGGAAAAAGTTGAATATTTAGTTTTTTATTTTTTCTTGTTCAATTAATGGAATTATTAAGAAAAATACCATTATAAAGAATCGTCTATGAAAGAGTCCAAAGTTGAGACTACTTAAAAATGTGGGAGTACATAAAGTGACAAAAAAATCTACTAGGAACCTTTGTGATATTTACCCATCTTATTGATGCATCTTCCAACTCTATTGTACATCCCCAAATCAATTAGGTCGAATTCCTGTTATCTTATCTTCCATAAGTGTTCCTCGCACCATTCTCTGCTTGCTTTTAAACAATCCATAACTAACAGCAGACCAAATAAAAATTTTCCAAAGGAAATAGAACACAGAAAAGCATTGGTAGCATTTAGAAAACATGCGTGTTCAAGAGAGAAGTAAATATTTTATGAATGCAATTTTTTTTTTTATATCCAGCCTATGAAAACAATTCTACGGAACCAATAACAAAGAATAGCACCAATAAATAATATAAAACAAGCAACAAAGCAAATGATAACATGAGAATAAAAGATAGCAACCATCTGACAATGAAAAGCATCTCTATAAACTCCGCATAAGTAATATATATTTTTTGGAAAAAACCCAAGGGCTAAAATATTAATAAAGAAAAGATACAGATATAATGTACGAGAGGACCCATAAAAGGCAGCCTACTCGCATGGTACAGCACACACAATAATCCCAAAAAAGAAAAGATACATGTTAACCCAAAAAAGCCAAAACAGTCTAATCGCAGAATCAAGTAGCTAGGGAACGACCCAATTTAGTCATACTGCCTCTAGTTCTAGGAAGGGAGCCAGCTAACAAATTATTGAGTATTGTGTCATTACCCGAAGTAACCAAAGTATCATCCATTAAATTTTTGAGCTCGAGTGGACCTCCATTCTTCTTCTTACTTCTAGATGTGTAAACTTTTCATTCCTCCTCCGAAGACTGGCTCATCTTATCAATGTGTTGATCGACAGATTGTCGGGCATGTATAAACCGATGTGCCCCATGAGCCACTTGCTCGGTTTGATGAGGTGATGGATGCACAGTAGAAACATTGATAGGCTCTGAGGTATGTGAAGTATGTAATATATCATCTGCACATGGGGCCTCTCGAGGGTGAGGAGTTACGAAGCCTTCCAGCTGTGTTGAACCATCCGACAAGACGTCACTCACAGAAACAGAAACAGTATTATCAAGGAGTGGATCTCCAGTGGTAAGAGGGTTATAAGAGGCAGTGACGGGAGAAACGGTATTTAAAGGAGGGAGAATGGGAGGAAGAACTTATGGGGCGTTTCAACAAATGTGTCGATAGCCAGTGGATTGCACTTAGGGGTGGAGGAGGGGCAGGTGTGAGTT
This sequence comes from Phalaenopsis equestris, assembly GCF_001263595.1. Taxonomy (NCBI): domain Eukaryota; kingdom Viridiplantae; phylum Streptophyta; class Magnoliopsida; order Asparagales; family Orchidaceae; genus Phalaenopsis; species Phalaenopsis equestris. The sequence continues at coordinate 171,789 of NW_018164669.1, forward strand.
GGGGCAGGGGGCTCAGTAACATTCTTACTATGAAGTTTTAAATGAGGATGCAAATGGTGATATTGAGAGTTAGAGTGTCCAAGCATATGGCAATGGGTGCAGTAAATTGTGACCTGTTCAAGTTCCACCCGCTGCCAAAAACCCTGATGTTGTGAGCCAATTTAAATCTCCCCCGGAAAAGGTAAAGTAATTTCTGTTTCAATCAAAACTCTGGCTTCAGAAGGCATGTTCCGATTAAGTGTAGGAATATCAGTTCTGAAGGGTTTACCATAGACCCAAGCTAAGGACTAGAGGAACTCATGATTGAAGATATGGAACTTCAGACCCGGAAAGCGCAGCAATACAGAAATTGTAGGAGATTCAGTGAAAGGTTCAAAGTCGATCGTCCATTTTAAAACTTTCATCATACGGTTATCAATTTGAACTAGCCCTCTCGAAAACGAATGAGCATAATTTTCATCGCCTGATAACTGGATAAGATCATGTCTACCGTCCAGTTTACCAATCTTCCATTACCCTTTCAAACATATTTGCTCAATTCTTTTCGAATTACCTCGAGTTTAGGATTTCCATAGAGGAACTTTCCAACTAAGACCAACTGGCATGATAAAGCCAAGGCGGGGATCTCGGCGTCAGAGAGAAAGAGTGCAGGTTTAACATTTTTAAGGGACGCTTTTTTGAGAAAGTCGGTGTCAACGCTCAGAGCTAGAGTGTCATCGTATCACTGCGGGAACATACTTGAAGGAGCGCAAGTGATGGGGTCACCAGGAAGAGC
>NW_018164669.1:172575-172961 GCF_001263595.1 Phalaenopsis equestris
ACCTCCCGAAGCCACCACACTTGCAGGGAAAGGAGCAGAAGAAACCCCAATTCTATGACGCTCTGCACTGCAGACGGCGCCCGATCAAATGCTGCACAAAACAGCAGCGGAGACGCGCGACGAAGTCGAGGAGAAGGCGAAAGCGAAGCAAACGCATTGCACAGGAGACAGCGCCAGACCAAAGCCGCACGAAACAGCCGCAGAACAAACGATGTGCGACGAAAGTAGAGGAGAAGTCGATGCCCCACGATGAAGAGCAAATCGACGAAGAAATACCAGGTTTCGCCATAATGGCAAAACCCTAGCAGAGCGAAATCGAAGCAAACAAAGTCATCTACATAAGTAATATATATATATATATATATATATGAAAAAAAACAAAGGGC
>NW_018164669.1:174834-186933 GCF_001263595.1 Phalaenopsis equestris
TATATATATATATATATATATATATTGTTTTGAAATTGAAAAGATACATAGAGGTTGTATGAGATGACCCAAAAAAGGTATCCTACCCATACGATACATCAGACACTAGTATCCTAAAAGGATACAACATAGATAAAACACAAAAAAATAAAACTTGCAGGAAATAAGCTGTAGGCACGAGCCAGTTTGGTCTTGCCTCTGCCTCTGGTTTTAAGACGAGCTCAAGTAGGTCTCCATTCTTTTTCTTCCTCCTCGATATGTAGACCTGACATTCCTCATCCAATGATTGACTCATTTGATCAATAGATTGTTCCAAAGTTGATTGGACAGGTGTAGGCTGTTGCACAACATGATCCCCATGATCCTGAGTGACAGTTACAGCTTGCTCGACCTAATGAGGCGGTAGTGAAACAGTAAAAGTATTGTCACCTGTAATAATCGTGATAGGTTCTAGGGCAAGTGGGGTCTGAAGAATCTCCCTCTCACCCACGACAGTAGGTTCCAGAGACGGCTGAATGGTTGTAATATTGCCTGCGAGAATAGTGACGTCTTCGGGGGCATTCTTTTGATAATCAATATTGTTAATAACTTGGAGTTCACCAGGAGGAGATGAAATCACTGTCTCTGGCGGAGCACTGTGCTTTATGGTCTAAGGTGTGGATCTAGATGGTGGCATTGAGAACTGGAGTGGCCGAACATATGGCCGTTTGAACAATACGAAGGAAAATGCTCAATCACTACATTTTGCCAATACCCATGATGTCGTGTACCCAACTAAATTTCCTCAGAAGCAGATAAAGTGATGTCTTTTTCAACAAGTACTCTAGCTTCTGATGGACGGGAAAGATTAAAAGTAGGGATATGTCCGTTTTGAGTGGTTTACCATAAGCTGAGGTAATAACGTACAAAACTTTTTGAGTAAAATAATGAAATTTTATACCAGGGAGGCGAATCCAAACCGGAATGATCGAATGTTCCGTCTAAAGGGCAAAATCTACAGACAATTTGAGAATTTTCATTATTTTGTTATCAATCCAGATTATCCTTCTAGCAAATAAACGCGTTTAATCCTCTTCATTATTAATTTATATGAAAATGTGTTTTTCATCTAACAGTCCAATTTTCCACTCCCCAACCAGGTGCATAAGCTCAAATTTTTTATGAATCAGCTCCATTTATGGATGACCATACAGAAATTTTCCAACTAAATTTAGTCAACAAGAGGAGGCAAGTTGAATACCTTTAGCTTCTGTAAAAAAGATGACAGCTTTCTCATTCTTCCTTTCAGGTTTCTTGATATCCTCCTCTCACTCAAACGAAGGAAAAGAGCACGATTTAGGTGTGCCTGAGGCGGCGTTGACACCCGCAAGAGCAGCAGCATAAGATCTGTTCGAAGTCATTCCCAATAGATGGAGGTGTGGCGTTAAGAACAGTGAACAGAGCAAAGAAGAGCAAAGTTAAAATCCAGAAAATCCAGGGAGCAGAAGCGAAAACCTCGCAAATTCAGCAGACGTCGCAGCAACGCAGAAGAATGACACCCCTGCAAATAGACGACACCCCTGCGAAACAGCGCAGAAGTAGACGACGCCCCTACGATCACGGAGCAGAGCGCAGAAGCGGCGACAGCTCGAGCAGAGCGGCGACAAAGGAGACATGACCTAACAGACGGCGCAGATCGCCGAATCCAAATCGGCAGATGACGCGAGAGGCCGACGAGGAAGGTTAAGCAGAGACAAGCGAAGCAAAAGCAGATGCTAGGGTTCACCGTGAGGCGAAACCCTAGCAGAGCGGGGAGACGACATTCCAAGTGTGTATTTTTTTTTAATAAACGTCGAAGGGCTAATTTTATTGAAATTGAAAAGATACATAGAGGTTGTATGAGAGGACCCAAAAAAAGGTGTCTCACCCATACGATACATCAGACACTAGCATCCTAAAAGGATGAAACATAGATAAAACACAAAAAAACAAAACTTCTAGGAAATAAGCTGATAGGCACGAGCCAGTTTGGTCTTGCTTAGGCCCGGAGACAGCTAATAAATTGTTGAGTGTCGTTCCATTACCCGAAATTACTAGAGTATCATCCATTAAGTTCCCAAGCTAGGGTGTGCCTCCATTCTTCTTTCTCATTCTAGATGTGTAAACATGTCATTCCTCATCCGAGGTCCGGCTCATCTGATCGGTGTAGTCAACAGATTATTGAGCATGTAGGAGCTTCAAACTAGCAGTAACAACATTCTGACTAGCAGTAACAACATTCTGATTCTGAAGAGATGGTAAGCATGTCTCTTCAACACCTGAAGCATCCTGAGGATGTGGAGCTTCAATACTATCCTGATTATCGGACCCAAGTAAATCATCTGCCAATATACCAGTCGGAATGAATAACAGAGAGTGTATTGTCTCCGGTAGTGGGAGGGGGAGGTGGCATCGTGTCAACCGGTGTTTCAACAGTTTGTGGAATGCACTCAGTAGCGAAGGAGGGACAGGAAAGAGGTGAGGCAGATCTAGAAGCGTTTTTACTTGAAGGTTTTAAATTTGGATGCAACTGATAATATTGAGAAGGAGAATGCCCAAATATACTGCAATGAATACAATAAAGTGGTATATGTTCAAGTTCTGCTTGCTGTCAAAAACCCTGATATTGTGTACCAATCTATATTTATCTCGGAAAATATAAAGTAATATCCATTTCTATCAAGTATGGCTTCTGAAGGCTGAGTCAGATTCATTGTAGTCGTGTCAGCTTTGAGGGGTTTACCGTATATCATCGCTAAAGCGAAGAGAAACTCTTGATAAAAAATGGTGGATCTTCAAACCTGGGAAACGCAGTCAAACAGGAATGGTAGGAGGTTCAGTACGAGGGTCAAAATCCACCGTCCATTCTAAAACCTTCATCACATGGTTTTCTATTTGAATAAGTCTTTTCGCAAACAAATGAGTGTGGTCTTCATCATTTGATAATTGAATAAAAAAGTGGAGACCATCCAATTTACCGAACTTCCAACCCCCTTTCAGCTTCATTTGCTCAAATTCCTTTCGAATTAGTTCAAATTTAGGGTTTCCATAAAGAGACTTACCTACTAAGAACAGTCGGCAGGGCAGAGCTAGAGTGAAGCTCTCTGCCTCAGTGAGAAAGATTGCAGGTTTGTCGTTTTTACGGGAAGCTTTTTTGAGAAATTTGATTTCAGTGTCAAGAGCAAAATTGTCATGGTATCGTTGCAGAAACAAATTGGAAAGAGGGGCGGAGACGGGGTTATCACTGGCGAGGGCAGCGGCGTAGGAACGCCTTGATGCCATTTCTATCGATCAGCACAAACGCAGACGCCGTCGATCGGCACAAGCAGCGCACGCCGCAGTTTTGTCGCAGGGCGCGAAGCTGTGCGAAGGAGGAAAGCCTTGTGTTGTTGGGCGCTAAGGAACGACGATCGCAGAGGACGAGCGCAAGCGATTGAGCGAGCGAGCGTCAATGGAGGCCCGCGAACTCTGACGAGCAGCACTGCGGGACGACGCAGCAGGTCGCTTCTTCTCTGCCGCAATCGACGCCACCAAAGCACGGACGCATGAGAGTTTAGATAGGGGCAGCAGTGACGATCGTGTGTGTGGGTGTGTGTGTGTGTGTGTGTGTGTGTGTGTGTGTGTGTGTGTGTGTGTGTGTGTGTGTGTGGAGATCAAGGGCTAATATATTAAAGAGGAAAAGGTACAGATAGGTTGTATGAGATGGCCTGCAAAAAAACCCAACTCACACAATATAACACACACAAAAACCCAATGAAGCAAAGATACATAAAGATAAAAAACCACCAACTTATGCAAAAGTGCTAGAGACGTCCCACTTTAGTCCTCCCTCTATCTCTAGTTCTCGAAAGGGAGTCGGCTAACAAATTACAAAGGTGTGTACCATTACCTGAAGTAACCAAAGTATCATCCATCAAATTTTTGAGCTCAAGTAGGTCTTCATTCTTCTTCTTCCTCCTGGACGTGTAAACCTGTCATTTTTCATCTGAGGATTCACTCATCTGATCAATAGATTTGTCCAAAGGTGACCAGACATGTGTAGGTCGTTACACATCATGATCCCCCTGGGTATGAGTAACATTGACATTTTTCTGGACCTGGTGAGGCGGTAGTGAAGCAGAAGTATTTCCACTTGTAATATCAATGATAGGTTCTAAGGCAAGCGGTATCTGAAGAATCTCCTTTGCCTCCATGATAGGGGGTTCCAAAGACGAGAGAGCTACAGCAATCTGTGGAGACTGAATGGTTGACATATTGTCTGCAGGGATAGTGACGTCTTCAGGTGAATCTTTTTTATGATCAATAATGTTAATAACTTGAAGTTGGTCATGAAAAGATGGAATCACAACCTCTTGCGGAGCACTTTGTTTTTTTGGTCTGAAGTGGGGGTGTAGATGATAGCATTGAAAACTAGAGTGGCTGAACATACGACAGTTCGAACAATACAAAGGAAAATATTCAATCTCTATCTTCTGTCAATATCAATGATGTTGTGTGCCCAACCAAATTTCCTCATAAGCGAAAGAAGTAATGTCTCTTTCAACAAGTACTCTCGCTTCAGATGGACGGGAAAGATTAAAAGTAGGAATATTCGCCTTGAGTGGCTTACCATAAGATGAGGCAATAGAGTACAATATTTTTTGAGAAAAATAATAAAATTTCAGACCATGAAGGTGAATCGAAATCTGAATGATTGGTGTGATTGGCGGTTCTGTCTGTGGGTCAAAATTCACAGACCATTTCAGAATCTTCATTGCTATGTTATCAATCCAGATTATCCTTCTAGCAATGTTGACCTCACTTTTGGTTGAGATGTAATTTTTCCTCTTTAACAGCCTAGGGTCTAGCCATAAGACTTTCTTGTTGTTTATTCCTACAGGACTAGAAAAGAAACTCTCACCAATAAAAATTCTACACTCTTCTTTGCTCAATTTGAAGTTCCACATCTTGGTCCTAACCTCTAGCACTTAATAGGTGGGGTCAGTATGAAGGAGCTCCCCATAGAATGGTCAAACCTTAGAACTAACCCTGGGAGGTCTGTTCTTGGTTAGGCTAGCTTGCACACACCTTTTCACACACCCTAAACCCTAGACACCTTGATTTAGTCTCTTGACTCCTTTTGGAAACCTCATGTAGGTGGCCCTACCCCCTAGTCCTCGACTAAGAGGGTTAGGACCAGCATATCGAACATCCAAAATGAATCCTCATATGACCCATTTTAGCCAAAACTTCCACCAAATTACCAAAATACCTCTACAACCCTAACTTTTGTCAAAAATCCCAAAATTACCAAAAATACTCAAATTTGTCCAAAAGTCATTTCAAATCACTCACCATTACTTAAATAGATCAAAATTCACCAAAATCACTAAATTCCCAAAATACCCCCAAAATTGTCAAAATTACCAAAATGTCCCTTATGACCCAAAGGTTCCAAAAATTTCCAAAATTTCCAAAAAAACATCTCAAATATTCCCAATTTCAATTTTTAACCATTACATTAACCCAATTTGACCAAATTAATCAAATTTGACCAAAAGCCCCAATTTGCCCTTAAAGGCCCAACTTCCCCAAATTAGCATCAATCTTGGCCTAATTGACTTCAATCTTAGCCTAATTGACTTCAATCTTGTCTAATTTCAATTCCAAACCAAAATCCAATATTTCTAATATCAGTTGAAACCAAACACAAGCTCAATTTGACCCAATTGCAAGTTTAATTTCACCAAAATCAAAAAGGCCCAATTTTGACTATATGTCTAAATCCACCAAATTGGTCTCACAATTCAATTTAAAATCACTTGAAATCATTTCCAAACTATTCATGACATATTCCTACACCAAATTAAACATTCAATTGACCCAAATTTTAGCCCAAATTGAACCCTAATTTTAAAAGCCCAAGCCCACCACATCTAATTCTAAAAGCCCAAATCTAAAGCCCACATGATAATTTTTCTCTTCATCGTTCATTTCATTAAAATCATTCCCTAAGTTTTAAATTCACGATCAAATCATTCCATATTAGGCCTCATGGCAAACACCACCAAAATATCTCATAAAATCCAAAGTCTTTTCTTATGCAAATTGACCAAGCCAAAGAGAGACCATGAAGCCATCTCCAAGCCACATGCAAGCCATATGAGTCATGCTCATGTCACCACGCTATATTGGGCAAAATAAGGAACCTCTTTAGTGGTATCCTCACACATTATTAACCACTCCCATGACTCACTTAAACACACCATTATCCCTAATCCACTTGAATGGGGACTTCACCATGCCAACCCAACTAAACCACCAGATTTCCCTCAGCACCCAAACCTTCCTTGGTGGATGAGCTCAACCCCAAATCATGTCTTGAACCAAATTGACCCAAAATAACCCTTCTCCCATCATATTTTAATTGAACACCTTTACACATGGCCAACCCCAATTGACTTCACCAAAACCAAGCTCTGACCTTCTTGAGTCAGATAGTGACCTGAGTCTGGCCGGCCGGCCACCCTGTCGGAAAACCCAAATCCAAAAGCTCCACCTTGGCTAAACTCAAAACTAAACTCAACCAAGCTAGCTCATTCCAATTAGATTGTGGCCTTTCTTCTCTCCACCTAAGCATCATTCTTCACCCACTGGCCAGCAATGGTGGCCTCACCTTCCCCCTTTATTTAAACTAACCCTCCACGGCCAAGGGGAGAGAGCTTGAAAAATCCTTTGGGAGAATCTGTCAAATTGTTCCCAGAGCTTCTTCAAGACCTCTCGAGTTAAATTCAACCATCCTACAACCCTTAAACTCACTGACTGAGCTCAAAATCAAGCCCGAAACAGGACATCCCTCTAGCTCCACCAAATCCAAATAAATTGCACCCACTTCATCCCCTGAGTGAGATAAGAAGATCCCCACAATAGCCCCATCACCAGACCACCCTATGGTAGACTTTGATCAACCCCTTAAATCGACCTTGGTAGATTTCACACCTATGCATTTAACTACAGCTCGAGGCTTCATCTAGGAGCTCTTTGGACTTAAATCAAGCTTTTGGAAACACCCAATCGAGGCCACACCTCTTAAGCAAAGGTATTAAACTCTCCCCCTAAATCGAGCTTCTTTTAATTCTTCATGCTCATAGACTTGATTTAAGATATAATCAACTATATGGATATGTTCTCCTAGTCAAGATGAATCAATAGGAATAAACTGTACTGAACACGAACTGTTCGCGAACAACAAGCTTTATTAAGGTTTGAAGTTAGACGGTTCTCGGGCTAGGGATTTAGGGACGATGAACGGATGTCGTCCGTTTCCGCGTGTATTGGATGGACGGACGAGATTGCGTCATACGGAGTCTTGATGCGCGAACAGCGGGCCGAGTTAGTGCAGACTGCACTGAGGTGGATGGTGACATTAAATGGGAGAGCGCCGCGTGGAGCTTCGGAGCTGCCGTAGGTTGATGTGGCACCGCGCTGGATAAGTAGAAAAATAGAGATTTTCTTTATTTATTTAATGCCCAGAAGTTCAAAAATTCATATCTTAGTGTAGAAAAATCACAAAAATAAAATAAAAATACCCCCTTGCTCAGTGAATAGAGGAGAACAATGTGGAAATTGTTTCATGTCTGTTTGATGCATGTGTGATTTCCAATTAATTAAATTGTGTTTTTCTTATTTGAATTCTCCATTTGCATAGACATTTCACCATTACATGTGACCATAGGGCTTTTGAAGTTTCTGTTGTTGGGCATCTCCCTTGATTTTTCCAAGGGCATCTAACTAGAGATCTCCAATTTTCAAGTTGATGATCTCTGTTTTGGTATAAAAACTATAATAATTAAAATTATGATCAGAAAAATACAAAACTTGTTTTGGCAGGTTCATTTTGGTTAGATGACCCTAAAAATATAAACTTGATTTAAATCATTAAAAATAATCATAATTATCACCAACCCCTAAAAATCAATAAAAATTAATTTGGAGCAAATATAAATATAAATGGCATAAAAATAATTATCCACTGTAATTTAATGACAGAGGAGCTCCCCATAAAAATTTCAAGCCAAATGTAGTTAGTTTGACACTCAAATGGATTAATTAAGTGAAATCACACTTTTGACATTAAAATAATTCTAATAATTTAAATAATAATTAAAATACAACTCAAAAAATCATCAAATTGGTTTTGGTAGCTCCTTATAACAAGAGGAACCTAAGAAAAATAAAAGTGTACTTAAAATAAATACTTCTTTTTTAAGCTATTTTTTAAAGTATTAACATAATTAAAAATTAATTTAAAAATCATAAAAATTGCAAAGTTAAAAAATACGTTAAAATATCACATTTAGCTTTCTGATCACTTGGGACCAATGAAAATAATTTTCCTAATTTTTCTAAGTCAAGATATTAATTTTAAAGGCTTAAAATGAATTTTCTTCAATTGTTCATTAAAATAATTCTAATAATTAAAATATAAATCACAAAAATATGAAATTTGTTAATTCATGACTCGCTTAAGAAAAATATAAAACTTAATTTTTCACTTAAATAATCTTTTATATTTAATTAATACTCAAAACAAACAAATAATTCTAATAATTAAATTAAACCTTTAAAAATCATGAAAATTGGTTCAAGTGGTCCTCTGACTTAAGTGAACCTCCAATAACTTTCTTAAGGACTTAAGTTTTATTTTGGTTGAGTTATTAAATTTTTATTAAAAAACTCTATTTTTGCATTAAAAATAATTATAAAATTAAATAAATTTAGAAAAATCATATTTTTCTCCTCTGATATTTTAATTAACCCATAAGTGGGGTAACATAAATTTCTAAAGTCATTTGAGTTTGATTTAGTGAATTATGAAGTGTTAATACCCTAAGGGCAAAAAGGTATTTTGGAATTTAAGCCTTAATTAATATTTAGTTCTAATCAAAAGGTTGGATAAGTAATAAATGAACTTAAATAATGTCTTGATAATTGAAAATTAAAATAGATAAATAGCAGTAGCCAATCTCACTTTGGTCTTACAAAGAACAAATTTGTACTTTCTTAAATTAATAAAATTTAAAAGAATCATTAAATAAGAAGATATTAAGGTGAGGGGTTTGATTCTGGAAGATCATAACTCATTGATTTTAAACCCAATTAATAGTGTATGATTCATGATCATGATTAAAAATAAAAAAATTTAAAACCTTTTTTTCTTCAAATTACAAATCTCCCCATTAAGTTTTAAGGACTTAGTAGACTTGATCAAAATTTTGTCTAATGAGGTTTAAAAAATAACATATAATCAATTTAAAACCTTTTAAAACACTACAGTTCCATCTTCAAAGATCAAACTGGCTAAGTTCCTTAATTAAGCCAGATTGCCCCCTAGGGTCTTTACCCACATAATTCGTAAGTGAAACTTCAAGTAATAATTATCTCACTTAAAGGGATAATCAAAACATCAAAGTTTACTGAGCATGAAGGTATGAACTTTATGAACTATATAGCAACCATAATAAGATCAAAACAAACTCGAGACGATTCAAGAGACTTTGAAATGTTTAGGGTATTACCCAGAGCCTTTTTCATAATCCTTTGGAAATCTCGGAGGACACTTGGACATATTATGATTTGCTTAATGGAATCATTTTTACAAATGAATAATTGGACCCACCAAGATACAATATAGAATCTGGTAGACACACCTCAAAATCGTACTCTATTTTTACTACAAGTAGGGCTGTCAAAACAGCTTGTTCTTAGCGAACTGCTCGTGTTAGGCTCTTCTCTGAGCTAACGAACACGAACAAGATGAACAAATATTTGTTCGTTCGTTTTTACAAAAATTTATAATCAATTAAAAGTATTAATAAATGAAAAAGGAAAAATAATTAAAATTATTAATTTATATTCAAATAATCTTTTAAATCTTACCCCAATCCTTAACATCTCAAAACGACTCTCTGTTCTTGAACGGCTCCTGTTCTGCCCCCCCATATCGTGAAGTATGATTAAACTCATTTAAACATTTAAATGAATAAGACCCATTAAGATATGACATAGGATATGGTAGACACATCTTAAACTTTTACTTCCTACTTTTTCTACAAGCATGCTTTAATTCCTGCAAAATTATATATATGTCTTGCAAGTACTGACCTTTCAGGTGGATGAACGAGAAAAATCGACAGGTACATTTTTAAGTTATTGCATTGCAATTTACTTTTATTTATCTGCACCTTTTGTTTTCTGCCCATAAATTTGCATGATTAACAACAAAGTCACCCTGCATGCCAAAAAAAAACTGAAAACTTTAGAATAGCCATCAGAATTGAAACCAAAACTAAAATCAAAATAAGATAAAATTTACCTCTACAACAGTCAAAATATAAGACAACTCAAAATTTAATCACAAATAAAACGAAATAAAATTTGCAACTAAATTAAAATATTTTTATTGGATAATCGAGAATCCCTCGGAGGAGGTAACCTACTGTTGCTAACGAGATTTCTCACGGTCCAAGTGAAATTATGAAACTCATTGAGTTAAGTTTAGTAAATTCAATTGAACTAAGTGAATCCCAAAGAAAATTATGGTGCCGGAACGAGTAGCAGAGGAGCTTGAAGCTAGCATCGTGGGCAGCACGATCATCTTCAACAGCAAAACATGTCTACACCAGCGAAACATTCTTGAGAATTAAACAATCAAGTTATAGGATTTCGAGTTTAACCGTCTAGTGCGACATAAATCTTCAACTTTTCTTTAGGCCTTTGTATAGTCCTGCTATGTAATTTAAGCCCTAACTCGCTTTAGGATTCTGAGGTTGTCATTCTTCACGACCTAAAATCTCAAATCTCTCAGGCTATCTGTGTGATCGTTTCACACGAATGTAAGTCCTAATTAATAAAATTGGCATGATGAAACACTCAAAAGTTCTATTCTCCAAAGCTGAAGTCAAACGGTTGGATAATTTGAGAAGTCACTGAGGTTTTCCTCAGGATCTATGACAACCTATAGTTCTTCTTCCTTTGGATTCAAAAATAAAATATTCCAAATTTGAGTCATTTCCTTTTCAAACCTCTTTTTCTGAACTACTTGAAAAGTTCTATCCCTTTGAAATTCTTGAAGACAATATCCTCTGATTTTTATCGAGAGTTTTTTTAGATAACTTCAGTTATCTAAGATATAATTAACTATAAGAGCTTGCACTTATAAGAAGCTTTTTCGAACGCAGCAAAATATAAATTCTATTTAATTTTTTATATTAAATAGGAGAACTTGTCGGCTTATAATAAAATATTTTAGCAGACCAAACGAATGTCATATTTCTTAGTTTGTTTGATCGAATCTCACCATCAAATCTTATGTTTATATTTCGGGATAGATACATAGCTTGAGGTGTAATATTTTTTCATCTAAACTTTAAAAGACATGGGATCAGTTTGATTTCACTTTTTTTCTAAACTAAAATATATATATATATAAATTAAATGTCCCACCAAAGTGGGCGACGGGATTTTCGGTTCCGACGACTGACAGCTTTCATACGATCAGTTTGTTTGACCAACCAGGTTTCTTGATGTCCTCCACCCACTCAAACAAAGAAGGGAGGAAAGAGCATGATTTAGGTGTACGCTTCATTTAGGTGTATCTGAAGCGTTGAAACCAGCAATGGCAGCTTCATACGGTCTGTCTAAAGCCATCCTCAAAGATAGAGGTTTAGCATTACGAAGAAAGCAGCTCTGATAAACACGGGAAAAATCGCGTCGAAACAGCCGAAGCTGAAAAAAAGAGAACACGTTGTAAAACGGGACGAGATTAGAAGAGGAGCCGCAGAAAACGTGTGTTGTACCCGCGAGACGTGAATACGAGCCGCATAACTCGCAAGCTATACCTACGAGACGGGAAGACGAGCTGCAGAGGAGCCGAAGAGCCGAGAACTCTCGAGCCGGGAAAGCTCGCGACACAGAAAGATGGAAGACAAGCCGCGTCGCAGAGCAAAACTCGCAAGATCAGAAAACGGCAAGACAAAACAGAATCAGGCGCAAAGACGCCAGAAAAGAAGCAGTGAAGCCGTAAAAGTTGCTAAGGGTAGC
>NW_018164669.1:186943-208529 GCF_001263595.1 Phalaenopsis equestris
GGTTCGCCATGAGGCGAAACCCTAGCAGAGTCGAGCGAGAAGGAAGATGACACCGTGTGTGTGTGTGTGTATATATATATATATATATGAAAAAGTTTAAAGACGAAACAGTGCATAATTGATGAAGATGCAGTGAAGCAGAAAAACCAAAGTTCGTCATAGGCGAACCCTAGCAGAGCGAGAGCGAGGTCGACGAAGCCATATATATAAGATGATTTAAATATAAGCTCAATTTTTCAGCATAGTGTCGCAGCGACTCTTTTCGTTCGTCGTCCCAAGAATCAGCGGCTTTCACGTGAAATCGTCAAGCTCGGGGGCGTCGTTTCAGCTCCCTCTCACGGTCCTTCGTCATTTAAAGGACGTCTGGGCTCGGGCTTTTTCAGCGGCTCGTGGTCGTCACGAGAAGTCGTCGGGCTCGGGGGCGACTCTTTTCTGCCGCTCGCAGTCGTTCCTCTCGGTCTGTTGTTGTCGCGACTGCTCGAATAATCACTTTCCTTTGTCCCATTCCTTGCTCCCTGTTCTAGAATAGTAATTCTCTCTGCTTTCTTCAATGTTCTTAACGTGGCACCTCCATCTACTAAGAATGGCTTCAGACAGATCGTCTGTTACTGCCCTTGAAAGTGTCCACGCCTCAGGTACTCTTAAATTGTGTTTTTTCCCTCTCTCGTTTGAGTGGGCGGAGAAAATTAAGAAACCTAGTAAAAAAAATGAGAAGTTTGTTATCTTTTTTACACAAGTTGAAGACATTCAACTTGCTTCCTCTTGTCGTCTGAACTTGGTCGGGAAATTTCTATATGGTCATCTTAAAATGGAGCTTATTCGTAAGAAATTTGAGCTTATGCACCTTGTTGGGTCGAGCATACACCTGTTCGGCCACCTTTAGACCAATCTATTGATCAGATGAGTCAATCTTTGGATCAGGGAATGACAAGTTTACACATCCAGGAATTAGAAGAAGAATATAGACCTACTTGAGCTCGGGAATTTGATGGATGATACTTTGGTTATTTCGGGTAATGGTACGCACCTTACCAATTTGTTAGCTAACTCCCTTCTGAGAACTAGAGTCAAAGGGTGGACTAAAGTGGGACATCCCTAACATTTTTTGCGCTCGCTTGTAGTTTTTTATTTTTTATCTTTACCTGACTTTGTTTTATTTGAGATTTTGTGTGTGTTGTATTGTGTGGGTTGAGTCTTCTTTTAGACTCATTCATACAGCCTATTTGTATCATTTTCTCTTTAATATATATATAATTATTTATGGCGTCTTCATCGATCACGCTCTGCTAGAGTTTCGTCATTATAGCGAACCTTGGTTTCTGCTCCACTACTCGTGCTCGCCCTTTCGTTGTCTTCATATGTTTCATGCGTCATACCAACTTACTCGTGCTTCGTCGTCTGTAGGTTGTAGGGCTCGTGATCGTGGCTCTTCTTTTGCGGCGTTGTGAGTCTTCGGCTTCTACCCAACGTTTCTGCGAGCATTTGTCCCGCGCTTCGTCTGTTTCGACATCGAGATCTTCCTGTCTCCCTACTTCCAATTTTATAGTGTCGTCTGTTTCTACGTCGCATTTATGCGTTTATTTCGAAGCGTCGTTGCAGGTGGACTATCTCCCTGCATTGATGGTGCTCCCTCCTTTGGTTGAACATAGCAAAGCCTCTTTCGCCCACGTGGTGGGTAATCATCTGGTGGAGTCTGTTGTTGTCTTCCCCTCAAGCTATAAAGAATGTCGTGATGGCACAGGTAACCGCCGTTTTGTTAAGAAGGCAAGTAGAAAAGATGGGAAAGCAGCACTGTTTTTTTCTGATTTAGAAATTTCAATCCTGACTAAGAAATGCAAGTTCGCTCTTATTGAAAAATTTCAGCTGGGGGCACTCACCTATGGAAGTTATCAAAAATAGTTTTGATGATCACAAACTAGTAGGCAGGTGGCAAGTGAGACTCTTTCATGGCAGACATGTGTTGATTCAGTAAACCGAGGCTCAAGACTAAGCTCGGATTTTCTCTAAAAAAAATTTTAACATTGCAGGCGAGTCAATGAAGTTACTCTAGTGGTCTACTGATTTTGACCCAAATCATAAATCTCTCACTGTACCAGTACGGTTTAGTTTGTCTGGTCTCAAGCTGCATTTTTTTAATCATCACGTTCTCTACTCTATTGGGGTCATATTTGGGAATCTTATGAAACTAAATCTACCCATCTTCAATATAACCAGGCCTTCTATGGCAAGAATACTTGTGGAGAGGGTATTACTTTACCTGATATTACTTAGGTCTAGTTATGCACAACTCATAATAGATATTGGCAATAAATTGTCATGAAACATAAACCTTTTTATAGTACCCACTGTAAAATGTTTGGGCATACCCTTGATAAATGTCATAGGTTTCATCCTAATTTGAAATCTAAAGCTCAAGTGACCCCACTGCTCTGAGCACATTTGTTTCGCCTGTGAAGGAAGTTACCACATGACAGGAATTGGTGTCTGATTTAATTGCCCATGTGAACCCCCCTGACAATACTGTTTTTGTTTCTGCGATTGATGTGATGCTGGATGGCTCTGCTGGGCAACCTACACCTTCAAACCTTATTGAAAATATTACTAAAGGCTCCTTACTTACAAAGGATAGTGTTCGGACCGATAATCAGGAGAGTCTTGTAGCTCCTCATCTTCAGGAAGTATCTGGTGCAGAGGCGATAACTCATACTTCACATACACCAAAACCTATTGTGATTACAACGGTTGACAATCTTTCTCCTACGGTTCTACCACCTCATTCGAACTAGCAAAGTCAATATTCAGATGAGGAATGAGAGGTTTAACCATCCAAGATGAGGGAGAAGAATGAAAACCGATTTGAGCTCAGATATCTAATGGATGATACTTTGGCTCCCTTCCGAGAACTAGAGCCAGAGGTAGGAATAAATTGGTCGTTCCCAACTTTTTGCGCACTTTGGTGCTTTTGGTTTTTTCATCGTCTATGTATCTTTATCTTTTTCTTTTGGATTTTAGTGTGTGCATTTTAGTGTGAGTTTTATTGTGTGGGTTGGGTGTCTTCTTTTGGGCTCATTCAAACAACCTATTTGTATATTTTCCTTCTTAATATAATAGCCCTTGGGTTTTTTTTAAATATATATATATATATATATATGAAATTCTTTAAGTTATTGTTTTTTGCTTAAGGTTTAGTAAACTTTAGAAATGAAAAAAAGTACATTTAAAATTTGTATCCCCCAAAAAAAAGGTAATTAATACCTTTTATGCACTTGAGCATTGATACTAGAAAGGTCATCATTTGAAGTAAAGGTATGCTCAAATTCTTGGTCACTAGCAACCACAACAATAGTATAATCATGTGGAGTCTAAGCCATCACTACTAATGCAGCAAAGTCAATATTCTAGCAAGAGAGACTTATACCACATCATTAAAAGTTTAAGAAAATGGATCAAAAGAATGGGATGGCACAAATTTCAATACAATATCAACAAGTATCACGAAATTTTGATTACACTCCACATTGAAAGTAAATTGAGAATGACCACAAACTTTGGAGACATTAATAATTTGAATGATCTCGATATTGATCTTGATTAGCAACTGATGGCATCAATTTTTGATGTCATGAGTATTGAGTGCCCATCTGCATAATTCAAGATGGTCTATTCCGCCGCCCCCCCCCCCCCCCCCTCCGCCGGGTTAACGGTGATTCAGCCTTACCCAGGAGAACATGTCGTATGGAAGATTCATTCAAGACGTGGGACATGTTCTGGTCATCTTGGTGTTTAGATATCACCAAAAGTCCGCCTGGTGCCTCCCATGGTCAAAGGAAGCCACGGAATCCTCCTACACGCGCTATGGGAAAGTTAGGATTTAGGACGAACATTGAAAACAATTTTCCTTCTGAATGACCGACGAGAATACTTAAGTTCGAAGCTATGGGGCGAAAAATCATTCATATGAAACCACCCGTAGCTTACGGATCGAAAAATCATCCGCTGGGCATTCCCGGTGAAAATTTGTGTTTTGAAGTTAAACCGACGCCAACCGCGGGAGCCTAGGCACCCAATACTGCTTCCCAGTCATCTAACACGAGCCAATAGAAGTCTGGCACCAGTCTCTGACGCCTAAGTGTCAAACTGAGCGCTTAGTCGCCAGTTCCGTGCGCCTAAGCGGCCAAAACCTCAAAAGCAGTCTCTTCTCGAGAGCCCGGGAAGTGGTGCCTAGGAGCAAGGAACCAGGCCCCTAAGCGCTAGGATCTCGGAACCTAGGCGTCGGTCACATCTAAGGTGACGGAAAATAGATGTTTTTGACGTCGTTTTGACTCTCGTGGTTGTCAGAATCGCAGAGGCTTGTGATGATGAGCCTTGGGATGGGAAGAGGGTGAATAATACCCCTTTTGCCCTCCCATAAGAAGCATCCTAGGGGTTGTATCTGGGACCTTTCGGTCAATTCTTGGGGTGTGTAGGCTTAAACTTGAGGAAAACCTCATTTCCCCTTTCTCTCTTGATCTGTTGCTCTAGCCTCCTTTTTTCGGGAGGAGATTTGGCACTCGAGCTCACTCGCACGAGCCCGGGTTTTGCCCAAGAGAGTTCCCTCTCGTCTTCTTCAGTGGGGTGAACCAAGAGGGAGAAGCAGGGAGCGCGACCATCCTCTTCGGCCAGCTAAAGGTGCTTTCAGAAGAGCACTCGAAGAAAGCTAGAGGAGCTTGCCTCCCTCAGTATCTCCCTTTCCTTCTTCCTCATCTGCTTCACCTTCCTCTATTCATGAGTGTGTGCGAGGAGGTTTTTCTCAAGGAGAAGCTCATTTAACAGCGGAGCAAGGCGCCTACTCTCCTACATCGGAGGAGAGCTTCCTCCTAGCTTGAAGAAGGATGGCAGGAGCATTCGCCGAAGAGCGGTCGGAAACGTGGGCTTCTCTCCTACCGATAAGAAATCTTCCTCCTACTCGAATAAACGAGCCCGCAACCTTCGCAATGATGAGAATCCTAAAACTACATGTGTTTTCTTCCTTAGCCAGCCCTAGGTTAGTCTATGTTTTGACGTTGTGGGTTCGGTCGGCCACACAAGGTGAGTTGGTCAGCCGACACTATTCAACGCGGCCACAATCCTCTATTTTTAGTCATTGACATCATAGAGCTAGCCCTAGGTAAGAAAGTCTTCGTTGGAAAATCCAAGCGACTTCCCCTCTATGAATCCTAGATCCTCACCTATTGAATGGAATCTCAAT
The DNA here is from genome assembly GCF_001263595.1 of Phalaenopsis equestris. Classification (NCBI taxonomy): domain Eukaryota; kingdom Viridiplantae; phylum Streptophyta; class Magnoliopsida; order Asparagales; family Orchidaceae; genus Phalaenopsis; species Phalaenopsis equestris. The sequence goes on from NW_018164669.1 coordinate 192,171, forward strand.
TTCTTACGGCTTTGACGCTCTCAACCTTTCTTATACGGGTTGGTTGACTTCGATCTCGAAAGATGCGAAAAGCTTCGTAGCTAGTCTATCCTATGAGATCACGAGAGTTCGTGGATGAAAAAAGATTTGTAGCTAGTTCGCTTTACGAACGCTAAAAGACTTCCCCTATGAGAAATCAGAGGGCGAAATTATCCTGACCCGCAATTACGTGTATGTTTTAATCTCTAAAATATTGTTAAAAATTTATCTCAATTTATATTTAGCAGCTAGTGTGAATAAATGAAATGATATAAAAAATAAATAATAAAACTTCACACTAGAGGTACTACACAAATATACATATCGTTTCAAGTAATATAGGATTTTCTTTAAAAACCCCAGCATCGATCCCACGAGGAAAATTAAATTCACTAAATTGGAATAGTGAAATTATATCTAAATTGCAGGTAAAATGAAAGCAGAACAATGTTGATATGATTGCAAAGGTTAAGACTAAATTAAAGCAAAAAGAAACGACTAAGATTAACAGTTAAAACAAAGTAGATTTAACAAGTTTGAATATTACGAAAAGAACTTTCCCCTTGCAAAGAGATATTAATCTGTGTAGGATTTGAATGACTAAAAATAAGATAATGTATTATGACAAATAATAGCATTCATATTTTTTACCCCCTCCCGGTGCTAACAAAAACATTGCCTAATATAGAGTTTTTCACCAGCTTGTGTAGTAGTGTTGAGTAGATTCTGGCATCTCACCTCCAAATTACTCACTGCGCCCTCTTTATAGGACCTACTATGGACCCATACGATCCAAACTCTAAACCAAATTGATAAAAAAAGATCTAGTCTGTCACCCTAAAAACTACAATTTTACGTTCATCAAAATTTATCTCCTTATCTATTTGCACTACCTCTTAGGTGATCGAAACGGCTTTGCCCAGAATGAAGTGTAACACTCACTAGTCGGGTGAAAACATAGCTCTCCCGGGTCTTTATGTTTCTCAACGGATTTTAACCTCACAAGTGGCCAATTTGTAAAGTAAATGAATAAATAATGAAAAATGTCATCACAATTTTTTAAAGAAAAAAGAAATTTTAAAATTATTCTCATCCCACAATATTAATTCTCAAATGCAAGAAGAAAGGGAACTACTAAAAATTCATCAAGAATAAACAAACACATAATTTGTATTAAAATCCAAATTTTAGAAACAAATACTTAAGCACAAATACAAAATAAGTTACGTCTTCTCTCCAACACAAATTCTGGAGTCTCCTTAAAGATTTCTCCAAACTCTTACAAACACAAACCACATTTAAACTCACACTTAAACACAAAAGTAAAACTACCTAAAGCCTTCCAATGTTGCCCAAAAGTCCTCTTTTTCGTCTTATTTTCATCCCTTTTAAGATGTCTGAAAATAACCATGGGTTGCTTCAAACACTCCTTTAACCAAGGGTTGCTTCAAATACTGCTTCAAATACCCCTTCAAAATTTGGTCAAATTCATCGAATCTTCTAGAAGGGTACTTATTGGCGCTATAGTGTCAGTCTGCACGCTATAGTGCGAGTCTAGGCCCTATAGCGCCCATTACACCTGTCTGTGGTGCTATAACGCAAAGGGAGCGCTATGGCACCATATAAAGTGCACCATTTTTGTTCATTTTTCTCTCAATTTCTCTAAATGTCCATTTCATATACCGGTAACAAAAAACATACAAAATTCATTCCTTTAAACTGCAATATCACTTAAAACATACATAAAACAATCATAAAATAAGTATTAAAAATAGATAATTTTAAGATGGATCATTCACTATACCGCCAATAAGTGCAAGGGGGCGCTATGACGCCATATAAAGTGCATCATTTTTGTTCATTTTCTCTCAATTTCTCTAAATGTTCATTCCATATACATGTAACAAAAAACATACAAAATGTATTTCTTTAAAGTGCAATATCATTTAAAGTGCAATATCACTTAAAACATACATAAAATAATCATAAAATAATTACTAAAAATAGATAATTTTAAGATATATCATTCCCCCAAACTTAAATGTTATTTGTCCTCAAGTAACTCCTTTATACTATGTAAAAATTATAATTTGTGGAAGTGAATTTAACTTAGAGATTTCTATAGTTTTTATTTTATAAATGTGATAGTGAAATTTTAAAAAAAAATTTAATAACTCAAGTTAAAACTAAAATGTAAGAATATTCAGTATTCAAGGTTAACTGTTTTGATTTTCTATTTATTTCAAAAATAACTACAATTTTGTCATATTTTGAATGCTTAAAAGAATTACAGTAAAAAGAACTTCATGAGGACTTTATTAGTAAGAATGCTAATACTTTAAGCCTTAATTCAAAAATGTAATTAAATTCTTTTCTTTAAGATAATTCAAGTGGAACCAATTTTTTATTAGGCATCTCCTCAAGCCTCTCCTCACATATTTTTTTATTTTTGTTCTTTGTTTCTTTTTTTTTATTTTTCTTTTTCTTTTTCCTTTAGGATCTTTTTCAATCATTTCTCTTTCTTTTCATATAATGTAAGGATTATTATATCTTGATAGTCTTTAATGATTTTGAACTCCATTTTTTCTTAAAGTAGAAAACTTTTCACATTTCTTTATTTTGACAAAATTGTATTAACTTTGAAAAAGATCTTTCATAAAGTCTCAATTCCTTCTTTTTGAAATAAATATCCCTCAGGCTATTTGAAAAGAGTGGGATACACATCCTTGATAAAGTCTCAATTCCCACTTTTGTTAGTATCGATCAATCCATGAGGGATACACATGTCCCAGGCTATTTGAAAGCGCCTTATTCGATTTAAGCTAGTATGCCTTCTTGGTTAACCTCTTAATGAGAGCATTTCGTTGCAAAGACTACTTTATTTGTTTAGCATATATTTAGTCAAGTTACCTTGAATGTTTAATCACCTAACTAGGATATGGTGTCTCACCTATCACGAACCTTATCGACTCATGAGTCTGTTCTTGATGAAAGAGCATCATTGTGAGATGGATCCACCTCCTATATCCAACCTCTTAGATCTTTTCTTTCACTTGGCTGATTATTACCATCTTGTTAAAAGTTGTGTTGAACAGATTAGAGCACTTTATCTCTATAAACGGTTCATGACTTGTCGGGATACCTCCATATCCGACGTTACCCAGTTAGATCTCTATTTATCTAATCGAGATATATCTTGACCAAGAGGCGGTGGATTAAGAAGCTTCTCATCACTGTACCTCTTGATGTTCTGGCTCCGATTATTGAGGCCATTGAGATGGTTCCAAAACGAACTGCGACCCTTAGTTGATCTCATCTTGGGTTCGCCTTAAATGATTCTCTAGGTCGAATCTAGGATAGATCATATGGATGGGTTCAAGCCAGAACACGTATGGGGGATTTGAATTAAGTCTTCATGACTTGAATTCCTCTTTGTTATGACCTTTCTCCTAAAATTTAAGAAAATCTCAAGATGTTTAACTTGGTCTAAAATTTAAATAATTTTAAAGACAAGTTAAATCATCTATCTGTTCATTCGGTTAAGCTAATCGAAGCTTACTGATGAATGCTTATATTGTGCTGAGAATTCTAGAGCACGGACATAAACAGAGAGGCTTTATTTAAAAGGAAGAAAATATAACTCTTTCAAGGTAAAAGAAAAGACTCAACAGACATAGTAATTCTCAGAAAAAGTGTAGAAGCTTCAGAAAATAAGAACTGACAAACACTCCTGAGGATAAGCTTGAGGTGAGCAGTAAACTTACAAGCATTAGTATAAAACTCTTCTGATTACTGACGCGCTGAGACTCTCTTAGTGAAACGCTTAGAGTATCATGATTCAGAGAATTATCAGGCAAAGTTGAAATGATTTATACCCCTGTGGTTGACTTAAAAACATCTCCTTTACACATTAACGAGTCAACAATTAGGTCTTGTCAGTCCTTCCTCTGAAAGTTAAATTGTCTTTCTTCGTGGGTATTCACTCACCTTGTTTCACGCTATGTGTGTTGACCTCCAGGTCGAGGTGGTCTTTCCTTCGGAACCCGACTTGCATTTTGTGTGAGTTTCCACCCACCACCCTTACGCTTCGTGTGTTGACCATCGGGTCCAAACAACCCTCCCTCTAGATGAGACTAGCCCTCTTTGTGGGATATTGCTCACGTTTTTTACGTTTTGTGAGTCGACCCTCGAGTCCTAGTAGTCATTCCTTCGGAAGTTGACTTGTCTTTTGTGTGGGAATTCACCCACATCCTACGCTTCATGCGTCGACCCTCGGGTTCTGACAATCCTTCCTTTCGAAGTATAATTACTTTTTGTTTGTGTATTCACCCACGTCCCAACGCTTCGTGTGTCGACCCTCAGCTCTTGGTAGTTATTCCTTTGGAAGCCAACTTAGCTTTTGTGTGGGTTTCCACCCACCACCTCTACGCTTCATGCGTCGACCCTCGAGTCCTAATAGTCCTTCCTTTGAAAGTCAACATATTTGTTGTGCGGGTTTCCACACACCACCTCTACGCTTCATGCCTAGACCCTCGGGTCCTAGTGTCCTTCCTTCGGAAGTCGACTTACCTTTCGTGTGGGTTTCCACCCACAACCTCTACGCTTCATGTGTCGACCCTCGTGTCTTGATAGCCCTTCCTTTGAAAGTGAACAACTGTAAATCCACCTTTTCTATGCTTTATGTGTTGACCTTTGAATCCAGGCAGCCCTTCCCTCAGAAGTGGATAGCATTCTTTGTGGGAATTCACCCACGTCCCTATATGCTCAATGCATTGATACATTGGGTCTGAGGCAATCCTTCCTTCGAAAGTTGAAGTGCTTTCATTGATGGTGACTGATCTCCCTTATTCCCCAACTAATGGGCTATATTTCAAGAGATATTATGCTTAGGCATACTCTACATATGATTTAATTTGCTTCTGAGATTGGTTATTCAAAATTCTATGAACTTTGCAACCCAATTATCGGAAAATAAAAGATACAACTTTTGTTGGTGCATTTGTTTGAGCTACTTATAGTGAATTTGTGGTGTTAAATGAAGGATCATATCACAGTTTAGGATAACAAATCTGCATGTAAGAAAGGTCTTCTGCATCTCTTCAAACTAACAATTGAATGACCATACAGGCAAGGTAAGTCCTACGGGCAGCCAATACCTGGTGCAACCTGTAATCGTTATAAGAGAAGCCACGAACTTATCTTATCCTTTCTCTTTGACTCCGCGCTTCGAGCAAGTCCGAATGAGTGTGTCCCACCCATCATAAATAAGTGTGGTAGATATGTTTGTCGCCCTCATCTTAAATGAGTGTGGTGGATGTCCTCTTTTAGAGGATTTAAGCTTAGCCTTATGCCTGAGCATTTTATGGTTAGTGAGCTTGCCTAGCTAACCTTTCTCTGGTATCTTGATTGATTGAGGTCAGGCTCAATTGATACATTTATCATGCAAAAAAGTCATGTACTGTCCTAACATGCTTTTGGGTTACCCATTTCACATAGGATCTGAATCGCTTTTGGGTTACCCATTTCACATGGGGTCTGAATCGAGCACGTCCCATCCATCATTGATAATTGTGACAGTTATGCATGTCGCATACACCTCGAATGAGTGTGGTATGTCCCCAATTGAGGGGCATGTTTGGGCTTAGCCTTAGGGCCAAACACCTCAGGGTTGGTGCACCTTGTTTTAATTGACCCGTCTTAGGCATCTCGATTGACTGATGTCAAATTCTATAGATACCTCTCCTTTGCAGAAAATTCATGCACTTTCCAAGCATGTTTTTCGATTACCCACTACATATAGGGTATAAATCAAGCAAGTCCCATCCATTGTGAATGACTGTGACGGATATGCTTATCCCACTCGTTTTAGATTAGTGAGGTACATTCCCTTCGATGGGATATGCTTTGGTTTTAGCCTTACAGCTAAATACCCTATGGTTGGCGCACTTTGTTTAGACCAACCATCTTTTCAGGAAGCTCGATTGCCCAAAGTCAAGCTCAATTGATACCTCCCTCGTGCGGGAAAGCAATACTTCTTTCCTAAACACCTATACTCGGTTAAGCACCCCTTTGAGGTCAAAATAGTGTTTCTCACTCACCTCAAATAAGTGTGGTGTTTTCTCTCCTGAGGGATGTTTCTGGTTTAGACTGAGAGCTAAATACTCTTAGGTTGGTGCACTATGTTTTGGCCAACAATTCTCGGACACTGTGATGATTCCCCGGCAGGGGCTATCCTTCGGTAGCAGTAGCATATATAGGGTTGGTATGTTTTAGTCATCCACCCTCTTTAAAATTTCTGACTCGGTCAAATTCTAGTGTCTTGTCAAGGTGACATGTCGTATCAGTTTTAGACTTCGTTCATTGTCTATCTAATCCATGTTCTTAATCAAAAGCACTTTTGATGGATGACGTTTGCCCTGGTATTTTCCTGGCGAGAATTGCCTTAGATAATTCTTGCAGGAAATCGTTGAGTTTATCCCCGGCGAGAGCTACTTTGCTAGTTCTGATCGATCTTTTAGCGAAAATTACTTCGCTAGTGCTTGCTTGAAGCACCCTACACTTGACCCATGAGTCCATTTAGATGTTATGACATCTTTTTCGATCAATTTGGTTGGTTCTATCCGCCTCATTGAAGACATGTTGCGTCAGTCGGCTAACTGACCCATATCTACATTGAGACATCTAATGTCTCCCCAGTAAGAATTAGTTTGCTAAGTGGAAGAATCCGCAGCGAGAGTCGTCTCGTTAATACTTGTGAAAGCACCCTTGTGATTAGAATGTTCTAGTTATCTAACTCCATTGATATTTCAATCGGTTTGGTTGGTTTTGTCCACCCCATCAAATAACATGTGTCAGTCAACTAATTGGCCCATGTCTGCATCGAGACATCTGATGCCTCCCAGGCAAGAGCTACCTTGCTAAATAGTGGGAGAATCTTCGACGAATCATCTTGCTAGTGCTTGTGAAAGCACGCTTGTGGTTAGACCATCCTGGTCATATAATCGCGTTGATATTCTCAATTGCATCGGTTGGTTATGTCTGTCAAGTCAAGTAACATGTATCGGTTTTACCACCGATCCATATTTTGTTGGAATACTTTGATGTCCAATTGTTTTGATGTTCGATGGGGTTACTTCAGTCAATTCAGACCAACACCCTTTAAAAGAGAAGTCGATCGCTGTGTCTGCCATGTCGAGTAGCATGTTGCATCAACTTTTATAGCCTATCCATGTTTTGTCAGAATGACTTGATGCCTGGCATTGTTTCTATGCTTGTGAGGGTTACCTCGATCAATCAAGCTCGATATCCTTTAAAAGAGAAGCATCTTTCCATGCTAGATCGCCGAGTGTCCGGCATATACTTTGAGCATGACACATCAGGCTATCGCGACGTATGATTGCTCATTTGATATATGGTCGAGATACATACCTCACGTGTCATATGATATATCCGAGCTGGATACATCTCCTATTTTGATTGATGCATAGTCAGAATGCATACCCCCTAGACTATTTGATCGGGATACATACCTCCCTCATCACCTGATACTCAGGTTAATTGAACTATCGTTTTCACTTGTTTAACCCTTGACGGTAACACCTCGTTCCGAGGCACCTCAGGTTTTGCAGTCATCTGGCTTTGAAACCTCTTGAAATGTACAACTATTCAGACGATTCTTCTATGAGAGCATTTTCGGTTTTTTATCCACATACTTCGATGTCATATGACATTATAGTTAGCTTTGTTATGAGAACATCTTGTCTTCAGATGTTTTGGTTTTATAGTCATATACTTCGATGTTACTCAAGCCAAATGACCTCTCCGTCAGCTCTACTATGAGGATTCGTCTTCGGACGTTTTCGACTTTATAGCTACATACTTCGATGTTGTCAGAGTCATCTGACATTATAATCGGCTTTGTTATGAAAACAACTCGTCTTTTAATGCTTCAGCTTCGTAACCGCTTGTTGCAACACTTCTCAAGTTATATGACGCTTTAGACAGCTCTCTCATGAGAATACGTTGTTGTATTCAGCTTGTTAGTCATTTGATTATGAAATCACTCAAACCATATGCCCCTTTGGGTCGGTTCTACTTTTGAGAGTATCTTGTCCTCATACATTTCTGACCACCTAGCCAATTAAGGTGAGTGCCTCCAGAACCATATGAAACACATGATTTTATAGACGGTTCGATAGTAAGAGTATCTCAACTGGTTGGCAAGCTACCGCCTTGATCAAGATATTTTGTGCTTTATAGCCTCCTGACTATGGTGATGAGTGCTTCTTCTCCATGGAAGTCAATCCGACTCATAATCAAATTCTTTTTGAGAGAGCATAATATGAAACTTACGGTCACACCAGATGATCGAGCCTCCTCCTAATTTTGTCGTTACGACTGAGGTCAGGTAAATTTTGGGTTCCCGCCTCTATCATTTTGAATATGGTCAATAGAAGGTACTTATTTCTTGCGACTGGAGGTGACTTTTTAGTCAAAAATAATTAAAGATCCGGGTCACACGAGATGATCGGGTCTTTTCAACTGTCCACACTGTTGAGTCACTGAACAATTGCCACTTCGATTAGAATGTTTTGGTCTTTACGACAACCTAAAGATTGTGATGGGTGTCACACTCCGCGTGAACTTTCTATCAAGTTCTTCGCGCGATAGCACAACAAGAGATCTGGGTCACACAAGAAGATCAGGTCTTCTCAATTGGCCATATTATTGAGTCCCTAGCCAATTGTCACTTTTCAATCAAGGTACTTTGAGCTATATAGCTGCCAGATTGAAGTGATGGATGCTTCATTTTAAGGGGATCAGTCAAACTCGCAATGGGGTCCCTTTCAGGGGAAACATAATAGGAGACTTAGGGTCACATGAGATGATCAAGTTTTCTCCTTTACTGTTACGACTGAAATCAGATAGAGGTTTTCGTCATTCTGTCATTTCAAAAGATATGACAGACAGATTGATCTACCGTTACGAATGAGGTCAAGCAAGACTTTCCTCAGCCCGTCTAGAAAATCTGGACTGGTTGACGGGCCTCCCTGACCCTCCTAATTCTACCTTTTACGATTACTCTACCCTTTCGTTTGTTGAGTCCCTTTGAGCTATATCGCTCCTTTGACATAGTTGGTATCATCTTGATGGCCTGATGCCTATAAGTTGGCGCCTATTTGGGATACGACGATTTGTCATCTACCCTTATAGTTCAAACGTGTTTTGACGTATAGGGACATACCTATCAAAATGATTTTAGTTTTTTTTTTGGGCTCCGTGTGCTAATGAGCCGCTATTCATTTGAGATGTGAGAGATTTACTTTTTGTTTGATGGCTTAACGAGAGTTTTAAAGCATCGTGATGTTCCCACACGGATCAACCTCCATTTGATGATCTATTTCCCCGAATCTATGATAATATAAAGTGAACCCCTTTTATCGAGAATATTCTTGGGCATCCCCAAAGATGTAATTATCTAGAGGGAGACGTTCCTTTGGGAAACTCTTGACCCATAACAAAAATGTTCTTTTTAGTTCTCTGGTTACGGGTGGCTTATGTATAGATTCTCTTCGTAAATACCGTGTTTCAAGGAATTTAGATCCGATCTTATTTAGACATATACTCTCGACCCATCACACGAAAATTGCTCATACATAAGTCTTCCGTCTCTTTACTTTTTATTTGTTTGTCTATTTGTTGTTGTGTATCTTTTCTACTTGATTACTCTCCTTTTTGAATCATTTATATGAATTGGGGGGAGATTTATTCGAACAAATGAATAATATGACGATATATAAATAGACAATCTGACGATTCCGAGTGTTAAAAAGAACCAAGAAAAACAACAACAAAAGATGATCTTCTCAAATTCAAGATGAGTCTTTAAGAAACTTCAATATTAATGATCAAAACTTTTACAAAAACAATATGAAAGTACACCCACAAATTAAACAATTTGCCAGTAATACTTGAAAAGGAACCGGTCTAAATCAACTTTTCTTAAGAAAATAAAATACCCATTTCAACTAGAACTCAAGTCACAAATAGTCTTGGTAAACTTTTAATAGCAAAATCCACTTGTGGAGAGTACCAAAAAATAAAAAAAATAAAAAAGAGCTAACCGACTATAAAGTTGATTAGTTTAAATAATGAACGTGAAGCCGAAGAAAACAATTCAAACCAAAGTTATAGATGGTCTCGCAAAAGAGTAGAAGGGTAAAATATCGTCTAAGCATATGTCTAATGAAACCATTCACACAAAGGATTTATATGAGAAATCTTAAGTTTATTTTCAGAAATCATTTGATAAGCACATAGAGTAGGGGTCGAGTAGCACAAAAGTGTAACCATCAAAAAAATAAAAATAGGATATGAATCTGTAAATAATTTTAATACTAGTACGAAAACAACGAAACTTTTTTGCCAATGAAAAAAAAAAACGGAGCTATAAACTCAAAAACCTTAACTTTGGAGTAAATAAGAATAGATTTACTATGAGAAGATGGCAACCAACTTGTGCCAAAATGAATCAAATCATTCTGAAAGGATAAAGAAAAATAAGTGTAAAAAGGTGGAGAATTCTTCTCACCAACTAATTCAACAAAAGAACAATGTGTGCACACACATGCAGCAATATTTGTTGCATTCAAAGCTTGGGGAGGAACTGAATGTCGCAACATTGCTTTCCAAAGTAGTGAAGGAGTGTCAACAACACCAATGGAGTGAACTCTTTGCACTATAACTTGATAAATAGGACGTTTAGCTGATGCAAGGGAAGTTGGTGAGAAGATCGAGTAAGGAATGGAGACTTCTGCAATAATTTAGATTACAAGTACTTCTAGAATAATGTTAATAGCATCGAAGTTCCAGGGAATCATCTTGTAACATAACGTGTAAGAAAATGGTTAATAAAATTTTAAAAAATAAATGCATGCAAGATCTTAAGCAGCACAGTTCTTTCCCTTAATATATGCCTCAAATCTTATAAAAAGAGTAGTGTTACTCAAAATTGCCACCGACTTATATATCAAAAATATGTAATGATGAGCAAAAGATAAAAAAAATTGCAAGCTTTCTCAAAACATAGATCTATTGTGAATGGTTGCATTAGAAAACATAGTAGCTTGACATGAATGCCAAAAACACATAAATATCCAATATTAAACCACGAGACAAAAAAAAAAAAACTAGCTTAGTGCATGCATTTTTGTTACCTCAAGTGAGTCATTACTATCACTCAATTGTTCTTGCACAGAAGTCAATTGTTCCTCCAAACTAAATTGCTTAATCAACTCTGCTATTTTTTCCTCATACATTTGTGTAGTCTCGGCAAGTAACTTCTGAAAAGCTGAGCTCTCAAGTTGGTGCTGCAAATAATCAACACAAAATTTTGATGCCGAATAATATCTAATAAGCAATCTCAGTCAAGAAAACTAGTTTAAATTCATAGTTAAGCACTCGGTGTTGATAAACATTGTCAAGAAAATGGCCAAACGTATGTAGATCTTAGTGGCATGTTAAAAAAAGTATAAGTTAATGAAAGTATCTATAAACCTGGAGAAAACACTAATGAAACTATATCTGGCAATCTGACTGTTACCATAAGATTCTGCAGCACAGATCTTTACGACACTTTCAGTAGATATACATTAAAAGTTAAAAAGGTTTACCTTGTCCATCATAGCGAGATTTTTCTCTGCTTCAGCTGATACTTCAAACTCTTTCAAACGCTTTTCCATGTTATCTTTTTCATAATCTCTAAGTTTTTGCTCCCTTTCCATCTGGGATGTGAGAAAATCTACCTGATTCTCAAGCTTTCTGCACAAGCTTTCATAATCAAATTCTTCCTTTAGCTTCAATGTGTTGATAACCTTCATTGCCTGGAAATCAGAAAGCATAAATAAATTGAGCACGAGATTTCAAAATAAAAAACGCTTGTAACTTACATCCCATGTTACCATTGTAACTGTAGTTTTGCAAGCAATCAAAACTAAAAGATTGAAGGTGACTTGGACATCTATTAGAGCAGAATGTGGATCACTTCCTCCCGCGAGAGAAAACTAAAGAAAACGAGAGTATCGGTCCAATTGAAGGACCGGTTCAGCTTTTTAGCCCAAGTGGTACAGGGAGGCCTCCTTAGGGCCCTATTTTACTTTATGAGGGTGGCTTCCTTGGAGCCACATTGTAACTGCAGTTTTGCAAGTAATCAAAACTAAAAGATTGAGGGTGACTTAGACGTCTATTAGAGCAGAATACGGGTCACTTCCTCCCACAAGAGGAAACTCCAGAAAACGAGAGTATCGGACCAATTGAAGGATCGATTCAAATTTTTAGCCAACATGGCGCACAGCAGGCCCTATTTAAACTTATTCGGCCATTAATTAGGGTTGTTTTTGCTTTGAGACATTTATATATGTTGTTGTTGTGATGCTTGGACATTTTACTTTTGTTTTATCCTATTGGGAGACGTTCCTATCTTTCTTGGACCTCTTTCTTCAAGTAGTAAATTTGCATCTTGAAGAGAAGAGATGGTGGATCCTCCCATCATCCTTACCTCTCAGTTCACCTCACTTTTTTTAGATCTGACAACTGCCAAACCGCTTCCACCCTTTTCCAAACTCCGACGACCTCACATATTCTCTTCCTTTTGCCAATTTACGCAACTCTCCCCACTAAATCCAATCAAACAATTCATTCAAGAAACTCGAGAACAGGAAATAAATTTTAAGATGAACAATTGTAAACAACATCCATACACATTCTAAAATTTTGCAAGTACACAAGGTCCCCAAGATTACAATAAATACAAAATTAGCAATGAGAATAACCTATCATGCATAAGCAAAACAGTAGAATAAGACACTGGCCTTGTAACAGAAAATACAGAATATTACATGCCGTACATCGAGATTAAAATTTCTAATGCTGGCCAAAAGGAGCGGTTTTATTATCACTGTAAACTTCCTGGCGTATAATTGCCCAAGAAACTAATGGAGCAATTAAGCTATTGATAAAGGCATTGAGAATAAATGCAATATTATATTTGTTCATTCATAATAAAGGCAGTAAGCAACACTGACCCTCTGTCCAAACATTATTGTGCTTGCTGTTTCTGAATAGTATTTATTAGATGAACCAACTGTTATGACAAGAGAGGTCCTCGCATTTCCTGTACAACGGCAGAAGCAGAAAAAAAAATTATAAATCACACAGAAAAAAGTGAAACGTACAGTTGGGGTCAATAAAATCATAATCATAGAAATTATTGTAAGGAAAAAAAAGTTAATAATGTGATGATATCATAATATGGAAAGATCCACTCAATAACTTGGTGGTGTTCAACTCTTTAGAACGGTAAGAAGAAAAAAGAATCTCAAAAAGATACCAGATAATATAAACTGCAGTAAATTAATGAAAGACACTAGAGCTAACTGCCCTAAGGTGCTACATTTGCAATATATTACAATAAGACCTGAAAATAAAAAAAAAATGTAATAAAATAAGAGAGTAAAACCTCCAAATGAGTCACGAAGGAGCCTCGTAAGCTTGGAGTCTCTTGTCGGTATATGCGGGCTGTTTTCAGCTAAAGCATTTATGCATTTTCCAAGGGAGGTAAGAGAAAGATTGATAAACTTTGCCTCTTCTAGCATGTGACCCTCGCTACCTTCAAAGTGGAAAATATACTACCATAAAATAATGAGAAACAAAATTGGTGTTCGCAATTCCAGCATCCAAAATAAAACTATAAAATTTATTTGTAACAGCTTAAGCAAGCCTAATAAAAAACAAATATAATTTAAAAGCCTTACCACTAAGAGCCGAAAAAAATGAAAACAACCTAATGCAAAAAAAGTATAAATTATGAATCAATCACATGATACTCCCTATCTAAAAAGTATAAATTATAAATCAATGAAAACCAAATTGCAGTTTTTCCCTTGGCCGCTGCCATTTGCAGGTAATGTAGCTGTTTCAATCTTTCATCTAAAGTCTTTCCTTCTGCAAACGTTATATTATTATTCGAAACTTTCCTTAGGCTCTTTCCTTATCTGATTGCTATCCTTTTCTCTATGGGTTTTAGTTCATTCTCTGCGCTGAAGCTGAAGTCAACTGCTCGGTAGCTGTATTCGGTTTCTAATTCAAATCTTGGCATTCAAGGCACAACGAGACTCGATGAATTTGCTTGAAGGGAGTTTTCAAAGTTGAAGACTTACTGTTCTTGCTGATACTAAGATTGGAAACTAGTTGTGCTTGCCAAAATTAAATTTTAGTGATCTGAAAACTTGCAGTATTAGAATAAAACTTGGAGAATTATGAGAAATTACTTATTTTGAGCTTCCTTGAATAGTAAAAATGACCCCAAAAGAACATAAAAATAATAATTGAGCAATTTATGGTATAATAAAATTCAGATTTATCTCAACTCTTGAGTGTTGTATGTTGCTGGATGTGAATTTTTTTAGCATTTACAAGTTTTGACAACAACTTAGTACTTCCGTGAAGCCTATAACTTCCAGCTTAGAGATTGTTGTATGTATGTGATTGAGATTCTTTCACAATTTGACATGTATCAATTTCCATTTTTGAGCCAAGAATTTCATTTCTTGGAGAGTTTTACATTTGATCTCTGATTTCCTATAGAATTTCAAAGTTTTGTAACTTCCAAACCATTATTTATCTACAGTACATTTTTTTGTAGCTTCCATTCTTTTTGGGGTATTTGCATACATAACACAAAATTCTTATGTATTTACATATCTAAGACCTAAACTTTCATGTTTACATCCATTACACTCAAGTCTTTAACATGACATCAAAAATACCACTTTTATGAAAGGTTAGGTGTTAGACGTGTAAGTACATAAGAATTATTTCATTGTGTGGTACGTGTGTAATTTTCCCAATTTTATGCTGTATTTCAAAGTGCATCGCATCTTAGGTCAGAATTATTAAACCCTAAACTTATGATGGGAATATGAGTATTAAAAGTAATTCACCTTGAGAATATTTTATTACAGTTGTATGTTTCCATAAACGTCCTAGTGAAGAGATGGAATGAATTAATATGCAATCTATTAAAAATGCTATATGAGGCTTTAACTAAATTTTTAAATGTGCATGGTATGTGGGTGATTTTAGGATTACCACACTTGCAATTAAAGTCTCCAAAAAAATCAGTATCAAGATCAGTTAAGGAAAAACAAGACTAAATAAGCAATGAAATAAATCAAAATAAAGATCTGACGGAGAAACTATCTTCCAGCCTCAAAACTATCATACATACCGTGACAAAAAGAACTTGTGTAACTAAATCTGGACCTACTGAAAAAGCTTTAGTATATGAGTACTATTTTGAAGATTTATTAAATGCAAAAGAAGATATGCAATTATAACATGAATCTCATATGATTATATTCAAAATGAAAAATTACTTGCATTAGAACACTGTATAAACTTGAACCTATATCTAAAAAATAGCTGGAATTTGGGTCATAATTGAATATTAGCATGAGAACACATCTGAACAAGAACGTACGGCATTAAGCCAAAAACCTTAAATGAAAATAACTTCCGAGAGAAATTAAATCTACTTCTAAAAAAGAAGCTCAAAATAATATTTGAACAAGAGCTAGAATTTGAGCTGAAAACTAAAATTGAACCTATCATATTTTAACCTGAACCACAAAGAAAATCAAAAATCTACACGACAATAAAAATCTGAGCTTCTTGCCCAACTTAAATCAATTGCTAAACGTAAAATCGAACGAATAATGCCTAATATAGCAAATGAATGCATAAAGAAAAGTAATAAAGTTAAACTTGAATATAAAAGTAAACAATTTGTGCCTACTAAAAATGATAAATCATTTAAACAAGCTAAGTTAAATTCTGACAAAAGTTCTAATGAAGTTCTTTCTAGAGAAAGTTGTGGCGAAAGTGAAAGTAAGTGAATATTTCAAAGAATCGTTAAAGGAGAGCGCCTTAAGAGAAAATTGAATTTAAAATTTTCATCCATCTGGACAACTATAAAAATGCATAAATCATTTCAAATAATATTTAAGCCATTTGGACCAGATTTATTTAAAGAGCTTCTCCGTCAATGTAAGCATATCATATGTAGTAGGTGTTTTGCCAATTTTCAATTTTCTTAATCATCTTATCTTCTATACATGCATTATAAACATTATTAATCTCAATTAGGACATGTTTCAAATTATATTACTTCATTAATGGTCTGTACTATTTGAATGATTTAACTAATTTGCATAAAAAGATTCAAATAAAACTATCTATTATTTATAGCGACTATAAGTATTTTGTTGATTAAACGGGGGACAT
>NW_018164669.1:209280-215072 GCF_001263595.1 Phalaenopsis equestris
ATTTTTATTTTATATATATATATATATATGTTGCATCTCAAATACCAAATGCATACTTCGTCCAAAGCTATTTTTTTTTCAAATAAACAAAATAAGGAAAACCTAAACTGCTCTTACCCTTATAGATTTTGTTTCTATTGTGGATTTTCCTCAAGACAACAGTTGCATCAAATTTCCATTAAAAGTCTTTCTATTTGCAAGCAATATACTTTATCTACTTTTTTCCTTCAACAAAATACCCTTATTCGTTTCTTTAATTCTAAGGTTTATTTCCCTTCTTTACATTCGAACTAAGTTGGTTGTCGGGTCTCCGTTTATGAAACTATGGTTGCACTCAATTTCACCATCATTTCTCAACAAATTATTATGACAGGTATAGCAATAATATCAAAAGATTACAGAAAGGTAAGATTAAATTTCTCTAAAAACTCGTACCCCAATTTTCACATAAATTAAAAATGATCAAAAATATTTTTATTGAATTTTACATTTTGTATAATCAATTTGATATATATTTTTATATGACAATATTAGTAATAGCCTTCATAAAATTAATTTTTAAATTTTATTATTTAACCTAAATCTTATTAATTTTCCATCTCATTAATCTACTGTCATGGAATTAATGTACTGTAGCAAAGCTTTTTTTTTCCCACTTTTGCACGCATGCAATGGCTGAGATGTTTCTTGGATTCAAAAGGGTGATAGGTTATATTAGCAATTACACATATAATTAATAAAATAATATAACATAGCACTTCTCATCACATTTTTTCTATAATTAATAAAATAATATAACATAGCACTTCTCATTACATTTTTTCTATATCCCATAACCAGTAGGCAGAGAAGGGCTCTAGTAGAGCTTAAAGATGAAAAATATGAAGAGGAAGAAGAAGGGATGCTAAAATTCGAAGATAGAAATCAAGTTTTTTTTTTTTTCCCCTATGCAAATTGAATGTGATCTTGGTTTAAAACGCTTAAAAGCTTGATTAAGGAGAAATTATTTCAAAATAAAAAAATTATATTTCCAGAATAATTCATATAAATTTGTGATGATAAGTTAGAAACTGCCATAAATTGACCACACTGATCTTTTGATACGCAGTGTATTATGAAAGAAGGAAAGACGAAAATACCTAAATATATTCTAAACCCTAGCATTGTGGTGTGATAATCACTAATAAAAGAAGAAGATTATCTTTATTTCCTAAAAGTCCATTGATCTGCTGTGTATGTGAGCAAATTATTCTTCATATTGAGCATGTTATGATGATATTAATAAGTCTATTGCATTTTAGATGATCATTTATTCAAATTAACTTTATAATTTTCTATAGAATTTAAGTTTTAAGATTTTATCTTTATTTTAATACATTGTGATGCACAATTAAGTAACCAGAAATCAATTGTTACATGTCATGCTATACTTCTGGATAAGTATTAATACAGGTTGATTGATAACAGGTATATATCAATATTCAATACCAAAAAAATTTAAATGCTCATGAAAATGAGGTTAAAAAGAAGTCTATGAAAATCATGTCAAGTGAGATCAGTTAGCAAACGATAACAAACATCGCGAAAGAGACAAAACAAAATTTAACAATATGGACCATAACAGGGGCCAAAAGGGATCTCTGACCCTCGATACTAAAAAGTTTGTATGAGACAGTCCAACCTTGAATCAAAAGGTTATTGACAATTTTCATATTGGACTAAGCGCAAGCCTTAGCAATAATAATTATGACTAACAAGCTAGGAGACTGTCAGCTGATAGAATGTAAACCTAAATAACACTTCTAAGAATAAGATCAATATGAATGAGGAAGAAAATAAAAGTAATAAGGATTCATATACTAATCGAATAGCATAGTGCTTTAAATAAATTGGCACTCAAAAGATATAATTCATTTTCATATAGATATTTATGTTTACTGCTCATGTTTATATTACTTACTCGTATAACTATCAAAACGTATTACTCATGTAATTATCAAAACATAGTTTAATTTAAGCATATTTCACTAAGCTAATTATATTGATGAATATTAATGTACATATTAATTCAAATGATTATCATAGCATATTATTTTCATTCCTTGTATGATTGAACTTTATATCAAAGTTATTTAGCCCACCGAGCTTTTCATTGAATATTGAGCTTATAATTATTTGGAAGGAAAGACAGAGCCATATTCAAGAGACCAAATTTTTCATGTATCCTAGAATTACGATATATACAGTTTTGAATGAATGATAAAAAGGAAGATGCATATAATGCTAAAGACTGCTTCTGGTACAAATGAATATTCAATGAAATTTATTAAAAATTAATTTTTATTTTAATGATTTAAATTATGCGTGCATTTGTAAATATAGATTACAATAAAAACTCATAAGATGAACAAATAATGCAAGCTTCTAAGCCCCCTTATTTTTCTACATTGTATAGAAACTTTGTAAGGATCCTACTTCCAACCTTTATTTTCCCTTCTTTCACTCCTATTTGATCAAGTCAGATTTTTTCGACTTCCTTTCCAAAAAGTAAAATATCAAGAATATTGTAACCAAACTAATCCAATCGAAAGAGAATTTCAAGTGTTATGAACAATTTATTGCCTGACTGAAAAAGAACTATCCAGAGTGGTCTAAGATTGTGAAGGCCTTCCTAAAAGAGAGTGAATTGCTCCATCATCCTGTAGATCTTTCTCCAGATACGAAAAACCCAAAGTTCACATTTTGAAATGAAAGAGATTCCATGATCATGTCATGGATTATAGAACACCAACATGCTTAAAATCAATGAACCCAACATCTTCCTTATAACTATAAAACAAATCTCAAAAAATAGGATAGATAAGTTCAAAGATCTAAGACATTGCCCTCATTTATGAATCAAGACGAAGCTCTTAACAACTAAACAAGATAATTTTTTTTGTTATTGAATATTTCAAAGCAATGAAGGTGTATATTGTATTAGTTAAAACTTGAAAACCACCAAGATCTCAACAAGAATTGTAGTGATGACGCTAAAATTCCAAAATAATATTTAGAAAGAAAGGTTCTCAATTTCTGGCTGAGCTCATTCTAGAATTCAACCAAGTTCATATTCATATTATAAGCTAAGAAAATAAACCATCTCTAAATAAGATATTCTCACTTTAAAAACCAAAGCAAGAATAAAGATGGCATATAGCACGGCCTGGCGTAGGGCTCAAAATTAACCAAGACAAGAACGAACGGTCGAAAGTTGAAAATCAATTCTCTGCTATTCTATTTTTATTGCTAAAAAATTTAATACTTAAAAAATTAATTAAAAAATCACTAAAGAAAGCTATTCAAATTAACACGATTCCCGCCTCTTATACACATTTGATCATCTTCTATTCATCTTATTCAAAAGCTTAAAACTTAAAAAATATTAAAATAGCAAAATGAGTTATCTAAAGAAAACTCATGAGTGATCACGCTTACAAATTACAATAACTAAAATAAATTAAATCAATATGCATACCAGTCATTTATATCTCTAAGAAATTTATAATATTTATATATGCTAATGCATGTATCAATAATCTTTTCGAAATAAAAATACTTAAGTATTTTACATGTATTTACTTGAAAGTTACTTTTATTTTATACTCTTTACACACATGTCTCTTTTGAAGAACACTTTCAGCAAAATCTATCACACCCTGTTCAATATTATCTCGTTGGCAAAGCAGTTATCGATCTAACCATCACAAATTTTTAGAGAGGAAAGGTGTTTACCTGCCCCTGAGTGATATTATTTTGTCAGCACAATGGTTAGCGATCTAAGCATCATAATTGTTTGGGGTAGCAAGCTCTATCTACTCGTCCATTGTTGATATTATCCCGTCGACACAGCAGTTAGTAGTTTAATTATTATAGTTGTTTGGGGTGATAAGAAGACATCTACACGCGTGGGTACATTGGTGTCCCATGTCTGTACCATTAAGAGGTGAACTCCTCTAAACAAGCACATATAAGCACTCATATATAAACTATTTCATTCTTTATAACATGCATTATTTTGAAACATTTTCATAAATCTACAAATATGCATACTAACTCTGTTGTGCAACTAATCATCATACATATCATGCATATCTCTCATTTTATTCATATCTCTTATATCGTACATATCCTTCATGTCATTCGTATCTCTTATCTCATGCATATCTTTCATCTCATGCACATCTTTTAATATTGTGCTTATCAAACATATCCATAATGCTCACAAAATGAATGATCTAACTAATGTAGAGTATTCAAGGAGTCAAACAAACATTTTGAAAAAGGAAAATTATTAAAATTTAAAAATAAAATTACTTACTTTGGTTACCACGCTACATTATTAATCTCTGATAATTAAATAGATGGTTGTGATAGCCTTTATGTTGATATTAATAACCTATAAAGCAAACGATGAAATTTTAAAATTTAAGCAATTTCAATTAATTGAATTATTTTTCTTAGCGTAGAATTAATTTACCGGAATTTACAGAGTCGTCCTACCACTAGCTTCCAAACACTCGACTGTAGCTTTTCATCTCAGGTAAACAATCTAAAATCTGTGAATATCTTAGAATTTTAGGATATCTTGGCTCATACGATAATTTAATCAAAAAATATAACTGATTAGCTTAAAAGTACCTTAAATGGCTTTCATGACAGCCTAAGATTCTTAGAAACTACCAAATTCTTTTCCCTCTTCTTCCTATCACCTCATTTCTCTCATATCTTCATTGATTTCTCACTTAAGACCCTTACGGAAGTTCAAAAACCACATTCATCACTTTCAATACAATCTCATCTCCGCCACAAAGACCAGAAATGAAAAAAAAAATGCACGATTCCTAGCAAATCTCTAAATGGAATTGTGAGGAAGAAAAGTAATATCTGGAATATTACGAAAATGAGATTCCCTCTTACCAATTTCACCCTGAAACCCGAAAACGTAACCAACAGCTCTCGTTTAGGTACACGGCCTTCTCTGTTTGTACTCTGGATCGTGCTTGTGCCAGTGCACAAAGGAAGCTTCACGGGAGACAAAAATCGAGATAGGGAAATGAGAAGTGCGGATGAAACCGAGAGATGGGAGAGGGATCGAAGGCTCTGGAGAGGATTCTCTCATTTGATGCCAACTAAGGGTAAATATCGCATGAGAGTCGGTTGGGAATAGTAAGGGTGCGAGAGAATTAAAAAATTATTAGGTTTAATTAAATTAATTAAGCTTAAAACTTTCAATTTTTATATTTCTCAATCCATTTATAATTTACATACTGTGGGTATCGAATTGATGATTTTAACACGTAGAATGTTATAAATTTGCTTCTGTTGAAATTTGAGAAATGCAAAATTTGAGATATATTTTAAAGTTACAAGATTTCATAAAACTGGTATTACAGCATACTTAACACACAAAGCTAAAACGTCAGCCAAGATAGCCATAAAAGCTCAAGATAAATAATTAATTACCTTTGGAGCTTCCTAAAAAGAGGAAAAACACCTTTCCCCAAAAGCAGCCTACAATGTAAGCACATCAAAGGAAAATATTGGAAGCTCCATGAAAATCCAAGGATATAGTATAAATGAAAAAAAAATCAATCAAAAGGGCAAGTTTTTCTCATTGCCACAAAAGAGCTCAACTCAAAATAATTTGACAAGCTAAGAAATTTATCAACATCCAAGAAAAGCCATTTTGTTCATACCCTCCAGCTCGCCATTCGATTCATGCCTCCGAGCTCAAAATGTTACAAAGTCTA
>NW_018164670.1:0-4998 GCF_001263595.1 Phalaenopsis equestris
TCTAGACCTCAACCAAAAGTGAGGTCAACATCTGGTTCATGAGAGATATGAACACATTATTCAGAATCCAATAGAAATACAAATTTAATTTACTTATATATATATATATATATATATATATAATTTAGAAAAATATGAAATCAAATTGACCCATATTTTTTATAATTTAAATGAAGGAGCACTATACCTCAAACCATGTATCTATCCCGAAAGATAAACACAAGACTTAAGGGTGAGGCTCGATCAAATAAACTAAGAAATATATTACATCCGTTTTGTCTACGAAACCAATTTATTTGCCGACAAGTTCCCCTATTTAATATAAAGAATTAAATAGGGTTTATATTAAGCTAGGTTCAGACAAGCTTCCTATAAGGGCAAACCCCTATAGTTAATTACATCTTAGATAACGAATTCATCTAAGAAAACTCTCGATAAAAATCAGAAAATATTATCTTCAAGAAGTTTAAAAGGATAGGACTTTTCAACGAAATCAGACAAAGAGGTGTGAAAGGGGAATGGCTCAAATTTAGAACATTTATTGTAGAATCCAAAGGAGGAAGAACTAGGGGATGTCGTAGATCCGGAAGAGAACCTCGGTAACTTCCCAAGCTATCCTATGGTTTGGCTTCAATTTTGAGGAGAATTATTTGAGTGTTTTATCCTACCAATTTTATTAGTTTAGGGTTTATATTTGTGTGAAACAATCACACAAATAGCCTGAAAGATGTGAGGATTTAGGTCGTGACAAACGACAACCTTGGAATCCTAAGACGAGTTAGGGCTTATATTGTACAGCAGGACTGTGCAAAGGCTTAAAGATAAGTTAAGGATTTATGTTACACTAAGCAAACAACCTCAAAATCATATGGCTTGTTGTTTAATTCTATGGAATGGTTTAGTTGGTGTAGACATGTTCTGCTGTTGAAGATGGTCGTGCTGCCCACAATGCTAGCTCCAAGCTCCTTATCGTGGCAAGTTCAAGTTTTCTAAGGTGTCAGGTCATGATGTCAAATCAAATGACCTTATAGTTATGGTTCTTTAAATGTTATGGAGTATTTTAAAGTTAATTAGAGCGATACCGGTTATGATCCTATGGTTCTTTCATTACGACACCACTATTTTCTATCAGATTCACTTAGTCCAAATGAATTTACTAAACTCAACTTAAAAAGTTTCATAATTTCATTTAGACCGTGGGAAGCCTCATTAACAACCTTATGTTACCTCCTCCGAGAGATTCCCGATCATCTTATAGAGACATCTTAATTTAGTTATAATTGTTGTTTTGTGATGTTTGTGATTAAATTCTAAGTTATCTTATATTTTGAATGTTGTTGTGGTGAATTTTATCTTGGTTGATTCTGGTTTTAGTTTTGGTTTACGGCTATCCTAGCAATTTTAGTTTTCATGCAGGGTGACATCGTTGTTTAACATGCAGGTTTGTGCTTTTATTCATACATGTAGGGGAGTAAGTACAGTAACGTACTGAAAAGTAAAGTATGAGAAACTAAAAATGTTAGTAAAATAAATTACAATAAAAGCATACCTAGATGGTTTCCCGTCATATTCAATATGAAACTCAAAATGCATGCGAGGACATTTATATATTAAAAGCATTTTATGTAGAACGGGCTGATAAGGTTTTTGTGATCTACCAAATCCTAAATCATATCTTGGTGAGCCCTCATTAATTCGATTAAGGATGATTTTATTAAGCAAAACATACTAAGTTTAGTAGACCTCAGGAGTATCCAAAAGGTCAGGAGAAAGAAGCAGATCCATGCTTCCCTCTCACCGCCTGGTGGAAAGTCCCTGGTGGAAAGTCTTGAGCTCATTTAAACTTATTATATTGCTTAATAATTTATCCTGTGAAAACCTCCAATGCTCAGTGAACATTGACCTTTCAATTATCCCTAAGAGTAGGGTGATTATCATTTGTCATTTAATTTGAGAATTATGTGGGTGAAGACCCTTAAAGGGGCAAGCTAATGCTATTAAGACACTTAGCCTATTTTAGTTTTAACTTGGGCTTGTAGTATTTTAAAGGTGTTCAATTTCTAGTTATATTCACCTTTCTAATCCTCACTAACCCAAATTTGATTTAGCCTAGGTCACTACTAAGCACTTAAGACCTTGGTGGATACATTAGTAATTTTTGAAAGAAATCAAATTTTAAGTGATAGTAATTCATCATCAAAAGCTTTGAATGTCATTTGAGGAGTTATTAACATTCAAAATCATACTCCTAAGTCTAAGATCATTAAATTTAATAGACCTCCAAATTTTAATAATTTAGGAAATTGCAAATTTATCCTTTAATAAAGAAAAATGAGGTTGGTTTCTGCCAATTAATTTCTTATGGTTCAATCATCTAAACATGTTAATTAAGATCAAAGATTGCCCATTTCCCTTTCTTGAATTAAGCCTAAATGTTAGTTAAGACCAAAATTCCAAAATTTTATATTTGCCCCTAAGGCTCTATCATTTCATAGTTCATCAAATTTAATTCAAATGACTTTGTAAAGAACTTTGAAATTTTTACCCTAACTCATTCATGGGAAAATTAAGATATTAGAGGAGAAAATGTGATTTTTCAAAATTTAATTTAATTTATATAATTATTTTCATGCAAAAATGAGATTTTTCAAAGAAAATTTAATAACTTGACTAAGGCAAAGCCTAATCACTTGAATTTTTTACTAGAGGTAGAATTAGACTAGTGAACCACTTAGACCAAATTTCATGATTTTTTGAGTTTTATTTGAATTGAGTTTTATTTGAATTATCAGAATTATTTTAAGTTTTGGAGTGTTAATTAATTATAAAATATTTTAAATGTAAAAAATTAAGTTTTATATTTTTATTAAATCTCTTTGAGGTCAAATAACAAATTTCATGATTTTTTGAGTTTTATTTGAATTATCATAATTATTTCAAGTTCTGGAGTGCTAATTAATTATAAAATATTTTAAGTTTTATATTTTTATTAAATCTCTCTAAGGTCAAATAACCTAGAAAAACAAATTTTATATTTTTATGATTTTTCTTTGAATTATTAGAATTATTTTAGTGAGAAATTAAGAAAAATCCATTTTTAGCCTTTAAAAACTATTTTAAGCTATAAAATTCAATATGTTCACTTAGAAAATTAGAAAAAAATATTCCATGCAATTAACTATTTTCCATGCAATTAACTATTCAAATAAACTTCAAACCATTTCCACATTGTTCTCTTCTATTCACTAAGCACTAGGATATTTTTATTTTATTTTTGTGATTTTTCTACGCCAAGATATGGATTTTTGAAGGTAGAGGGTATTTTCTGAATTTAATAAATCCCTATTTTTCTACTTAAACACGCAACGTCACGACATCATGCGACGACTCCGAGGACATGTGTGGCGCGCTCTGATTGGACACCACCATCCACGTAGCCACTGGACGTAGACACTGGCTCGGCCCGCGCTTTATGTATCAAGCTCCCGTCCAATGCAATCCTAGCCGTCTGTCTGATACACGCGCCATCTAACAACTCCGCGTCTTCGTCCCCAACTAGTGTGAGCCCGTGACTGTTAACCCTAAAACCTTAAGATCTCACTCAATTCTCAACCAAATAACCTCAGGTTTGATCCTATAGACTCGCCTAAGTGATTAGAACATATCCATACGGTAAACATATCATTAAATTAACCCTAATCACATGTAGAGTCAAAATAAGCTCGGGAAGAGAGGAAGTTCAATACCTCTGATCTGAGAAGGGAAGCTACAATCAGAGGTGCTCGGAACGTTCGTGGAGGTCCAAGGAAGCTAGAGATTGATCCTCTTGTTGTGGTGCAATGTCTAGACCTGAATTCGATCAAGGCCGAATTTGGGTGTTGATCAAAGTCTAGGGTAGAGGCTCTCTGTGAAGGGGCTTATATGGGGCTTTGTCTTCTTTCACTGTGTTGAAGGTGTGAGCCAATTAATTAAGATTTCATGCACTATGGGGGTGTGGTGGAGAATGCCCTGTCTCCGGCAAGGATTTGAACTCAAAAATTGAGCTTCGACGATGGGAATTAGGGCAGGGGGTGTTTGGTTTGCATTGAGGAGGTCCTAGAGAGGCTGTGGGAGCAATTTTACCAGGTTTCCTTAAGAAAAATTCAGCACCCTTATGTTGGCCGTAGAGGTGAGGTTTTATAGCAATGATCGGAGAGGGGAGCTCAGGGCCTGGCCTTGGGTGAAACTTTCTGCTGAGGTGGTGGGATGAGAAGCTCTAAAGTTTAATTAGGGTGAGCTAGCCCCTAGGGTTGAGATTGGGATTGATTTAGGAATGGTGGCCCTCGGTTTTGAGGTGCTCCAGCAATTAGGCTGATCGGTAGTAGGCCAGCCGACAGGGCCAGGGGAGGTGGCTAGGAGATCAGGTGAGCCAGTGGGATGGTTAATTATGTTTAACCCTCAATGGCAAGTGATGATGGGGGGAGATTTTTGGTTAAGACCCATAAATGGGCATGAATCCCTTAATTTATGGATCCAATGGTCCATAGCTCACCATGGTTGGTCCATGGAGTGTGCTTAGTGGCTGTGGAGTCTTAAATTTCATGACTTTAGGGTGGTTAGGCCAATTTTGGTGTATGGGTCCAAATGGCCAAAAGTTGGGTTTGGGTTAGGCTAGCCTTGACTTTGAGCCCAATTTATTGATCAACATTGTGTAGATGATTGTCATGAAGATTTTTTGTGAAGGATTGAAATGATTTTGAGTTCAATTGGGGGTTCAATTTGAAGGATTTTGGGATTTTGGTCAATTTGGGTATATTGGGCTAAACTTGGGTCTAGATTGGGCTAGTCTTAGGCTAAGTCAAAATTGATTGTTGAAAATGGTCTATAATAATTTCATGGTGCTTTCTCTTAGGATGAGTGTATTACTTGTTGTGTATAGGGCTGTCAATTTGGCTCGTTGTTCGTGAACAGCTCGTGTTCGGCTCGTTAAGCAGCTCGTGTTCGGCTCGTTCGTTAAGC
>NW_018164670.1:5062-35316 GCF_001263595.1 Phalaenopsis equestris
TTGTTCGCTCGTGTTCGGCTCGAAATGGCTCGAAAAAAAATTTATATAACTTTTTATATAAAACTATATTACATATATTATTTATATTATAATATATTATATATATTTATGTCTAAGTTTAAATCATAACACCTCATGTGTCAATGTGGTGTCTTCTTTTGTATAGATTTGATCCAGGTTCGAATCTCACACTTTAGATCTATTTTTCTCAATTTTAGGTTAACTAGTCAATTTCGAGCCGAAAACGAACACGACCGTTTTTGACCGGATGTTTTTTCAACGCGCCGAACGCGAGCCAAGCCTGAGCTCGCTCAAGCTCGGCTCGTTTACAGCCCTAGTTGTGTAATGCTCAATTTTTAAACTATTAAATAAATGAGATCTATATGGTTTCATTTTATTGGCTTTAAATTAATTTATTGCTTGAATTGATTTATTTTTAGCCAACTGAATTTTGCATTAGTTAAAAATCAGTGTTTGGATTAGATATTTTATTTTTTATTAATATGTGCCTTTACATATCCATTGCACTATATATATTAAATTTATTTTTTTTTCAAATCAATTGACAACTTCCAACAAAAAGGCAATCAACACACCTCTCTCTGGGGTAGCGACAAATGGATCACGATGTGAGAAGAGGGACCAAAAGCTTTCAACTTGAGGGATTCTCGGTTCACCCTCATTGACCTATAGTGAGACTGGTTCGACCATAGTCCGAGATTGGAGTTTCACGCTACAGAGCTCATGGAAATGCCATGGTCTGTGACTTTTAAGGTCATTTTGGATGCTCTCAGCCCCCTAGAGTTATGTTGTCTGGTTGACAGGTGCCAGTTATTGGGGATGGTGTCACCTACTTGTCCAACTTACACATTGATACTATGGTTGAAATTATTCAAGTGAGGAAGAAAGAGAAAGTTGTCAAGGCTCATCTAAAGAAGTCCTTACAGCTGATAGAGGTGGCTGAGGCTCACATTACAAAAGTGGAAGAGAGCTTAGTGGGAGCTTCATAATGACTCTCAATCATGCTTGAAGAAAATAATAACTTATCTACAAAGGTCATCTCGTCAGTCAAGACCAAGGTGCACAACAAGGAACTAGTGAACTACTTTCAACTTGGCACCAAACTTGTTATCGATCAGTTTATGTGAATCTGAGAAAATTTGCCAATCTTTTGTCGACTTCGCCAACTTTAGCCAAAAAGTCTGTCAGGGATCAAAGGGAGTCGCTCGAAGAAGTCGAGTCTTTGACTTCACTTCCTTAAAGTTTTTGTGGCTAGGGATTTCTCTTTTCTTTTTTTCTCTTTAATTTTTTTTTTTACAAATTGGAAACACTACTCTTGTAATGACGAAGATTAAGGAAATATAAATCTTTTATTTAATTTCTTCTATATCTGACCTTGCTTGTGTTTCATATTTTACTTTATCATTTGATCACCTCGGTGACATTTTAGGCATTTTCCTCTCTTTTTTCCAAGAATCCTTGATCACTCGTTGAGTGGAGGTGAGTTTCTAGGTCACTTGCCTCGGAGGGGAGTCTTTAGATTGCTCTCCCTGGAAGGGATTCTTTAGGTTGCTCACTCCAAAGTGGAGTCTTTAGGTTGCCTTCCCTGGAGGGGAGTCTTTAGGTTACTCACCGCAAAAGGAGTCATTAGGTTTCGAATTCCCCAGTGCTTAAACTAACTTGGAGGACGTGAGAATTTTGAATCATGTGAATGTGATGAAGTTACATACGTATTTGTAATTCAAGAATAGGAAGAAAGTGTTAACTATTACTTCCTTTTTCATCACGTCAGTCTGAATTTCATACAAGAGATTTTTATTTAGGAAAAAAATGATTGAGGTCGTCTTTGCTCCAGGTTTTGGGTATGTCATCCTCCGTGTAAGTTTTGAGCCGATACACCCCCAAGGAAACACTTTTGTTCATGATGAACAATCCGATCTATGTTTTTTCGAGCTTGCTAAATGCTTATTTTGGGCAAGTGGATCAGCTTATTTGAGAATCATGTCTCGCGACACGAATGTCTTTTCTCTTACTTATTTGTTGAAATATCAGGCGAATAATTTCCTTCTAAAGAAGGGCTGAATTGGTGTGAACTTCTTTAGCAAGTTTGAATGCAAGCCTGACTTTTTTATTGTTGTCCTGTCGCCATTCTGGTAGGCCTTCTTCATTGAAAGAGGAGGTCGTAATGGTCATTTAGCTGCAGTGATTGTACTCTACTGGTAACATTGCTTCTATGTCTTAAGATAACATTGTTGGAATCAATTTTTTATGTCACGAGTGTAGGGTGTCCACTTGCATGGCTCAAAATGATCTATGATTTGTCTGTAGCATCCGTTAACTCAAGACACCCACCGGGACCTTCTGGCAGTTGTTCGAGGCAAGTAGCTAGGTTTGATGGCGATTCAGCCCTACCTAAAAAAATTCCCTCTAGGAGGCCTATTCGAGATATGAGGCATGGTTGGTGCTTAATTTTATGATTAGAAATCACCATGCATTCATCCGGAACTTCTCACGGCCATAGGAAGTAATGAAGTCCACCTACATGCGATAAAGAAGAGAGTACAATACAATATGATTATGTTGTTTTTTGCTCCTAATTTAAAGGAAGTAATGAAGTCCACCTACATACGATAATTGAGAGAGTACAATATGATGATGTTGTTTTTTGTTCTTTCTTTAAAGGGGGTTATACATTGTATTCTTTGTATTTTACATGTGTGATCATATCACTTGGGTACTCTCTAGCCTGATCTACTAAGATTGATTGGCTTCTGGTCAGCAGGACTGGATTTGTCGGTTAAGCTTGATAGGCATTGTTGGTTGGTTGATTTAGTCTAGTTGTTGATCCTTGATAATAGATGAGTAGACTTTCTGGAACTCCCCGGTATGATTGGAGATGTTAAGGGATTGAGTCTTCCCTCGGGTCGACTTCTTCATAATGGTTGGCTCAAATGCCTCTTTATCTCGTTTCTGAACGAATGGTTCAGATTCAGATTATTTGGTCATCTTTTTGTTCTCATTGTGACTTTGTTAACTTTGGCCTTATTGGCTTTGCCTCAGACAGATACATCTGATCGAATAAATGGGCAGCATGCTCTGCTGCCAGTGAGCTTTATCTCATCGTAGTCTTCTCAACTGGACCATTAGATCTCTTTAGAATCAGTGCTGACACATTTTCGTTATATATAATTCATTAAAAATTAAGCAAGGACTAGATTTAAAATTTAAATACCTTATATCATGACTATTAAAAGGCCTAATGAGAAATGCATGTGGTCATCCTCATACAAGGTTTTTTTCATTATTATGTTGAAAGGTCAAGATTTTTTAATTCCAGTTTAAAGTGTTAGTTGGTTATAGGATCTATGATCTATTGGTCAAACAATATGTTTTATATTTTTAAAATAATAAATTTAAATCTCATACTTTATAGCTTATTAATCATTGATACACCAAAAATATATGCACTTTTAGACCCATATTTTATACTTATTTTTGGTGATATTACACCTTAATGGAATGTATTTTGATGTTTTCTTGCAGGTTGTTGATTTTTAGGACTTAAAGTAAAAATGATGGATTTGGAGTCAAAATGACATTTTTGAAGAAGTACTCAGCGCCGACTTCACAAAACAACAAAACAGCTGAAATTTTTACTCAGCACCGACCGCGCCAGACTTGCGCCGACGATGCCAAAGGCGATTCAGCCCCCGTTTCTAGAAGGTTTGATGTATTTGGACGATTTTTGAAGAGTTTTTG
Organism: Phalaenopsis equestris; assembly: GCF_001263595.1. NCBI lineage: Eukaryota > Viridiplantae > Streptophyta > Magnoliopsida > Asparagales > Orchidaceae > Phalaenopsis > Phalaenopsis equestris. The sequence continues at coordinate 8,822 of NW_018164670.1, forward strand.
GAGGCACCTTTTGGTGAACTGACATTGGGCTTTATTTGGGGTCGAAATTCATTAGGAAAGGGACTCATTTTCACTCCAAAACCTTCCACCACGCTCCATTTTTGCCATTCTTCATAGTTCATCCTCATTCCACCACCATATTGGAGTCCATTAGTGATTTTCTTTTATAGTTTAGAGTTTGTGTGGTGAGATTTAGTGTGAAACTTTCTGTAAGAGTGTTGGAGAAGGAGAAAAGTGAGAGATATCTTCTTCCTGCATTTCTAAGGAAAGGCTACAAGGGATTTGCTATGAGAAAGACTTTCATATAAGTTTTGTTTGTTTATTAGTGTTGTATGAACTTTCTTTTATATATGAAATTTGTGTTTTGTTGTGTCTTTCTCATGAAATCTGAGTAGTTCCCTCTATCTTTCTCTCTACTCTGAGATATGGTGAAATGAAGAAATAATATGAATGTGCCAATATTAAATTGTAAAACAAATTGTGAAGATTTTTCAACTTATAACTTAATTTACTTTTCGATATGGCCAATTGAATTATTAAAATGTGTTGTGAAACATATGATTCCAGAAATAGAGTATGAGTTGATACAACAGAGTGAGGATCACATTTGATTTCATGGAGGAGAAATTCGTTCATGGAATTAAGTGCAAATAAATAGAGAATTATTCTTTGTTGGGTGTAGAATTGGAGAATCTTTAGGGTGACAGAATAAAATCCCCAATTTGGTCTTAGTGTTTAAAAACTAAAGCGAGATTTAACCTTCAGGTGAAGGGAAATGGGAGCTCTGGAGTGGGACCCGACATCCTCCTAGCCTAGCCACAGATTTAGGGACTAAACCTAGGATTAGCCAATGATTTTTAATGCACTGTATCAGGGTAGAGAATTATAATTGCTCCTATTTGGCACAATACATACTATAAACATTTATTGCATCTCATTTCACCAGAACCTCATTGTAGTGGGAAGGATGTTTTTTCACATAAGAAATCTTCATTACATAAATATAGTTAGTAGATTAGTATTTACTTTTTAAACTTTGCATTTCTGTTTTGTTAATAGTTAAGTACTTTAGTTTTGATAACATCTCAATATTCGAAATTAGTGACAGTGATTTCGTTTGATTTTCTGTAAATTTCATAGTAAAACTTATCATTGTCAAATTACGCATTCCCTGTGGGATCGATATTTGGGGCTTAAATAGAAAGTCATTTATTACTTGATAATGATACATATACTTGTGTATACTTGTCATATACTTGTGTAGAATCTCATTATTAATTTCCTATAATTATATATATTTTACACAACTTAATTTTTATTTAAGGATCAAGTTTTTGGTGCTGTAGTGGTATCAACTTCATAAATCCTTACATAAAAAAAAATCAAAATCAATCATTACAACATATATTTCAAAGAAAATATTGTTTAGGTGCTAAAGGCCTATTTATGATCATTTTTATTTCATATCTTTGTTTCTACTTTTATCTTTGATTTTTAATAAAAAGTTGTTCGATTAATGTATTTTCGATATATTTCTATTTTTATCTTCGAAATAAAACAATTTATTTTGGAAAAACAGGCAATAAATTTTTTAAATATTTTAAAAAATTGACTTTGTCAAAAATGCTCTATTTTAAAATAAAATAAAAATAAAAAGTAAAAAGTGATCGAAAACGGCGACTAAGCTTTTTTTCCGATTCATAAAAAATATGTACTAACATCCGACTTAGTAATTGAGGGTTTTGCTTCTCACGGTAAAATTATACGTTCAAATCGTACATATTGATGAATGGGCTGAGAAAAATTCAAATTAATTTATGTAAGCATCGCATGATTTGAAACCCGTCAATCTGTCGAAAAATATTGCATCAGGACTTCGCACGTAGAGTTACGTGCGGAGTCCAATTAAATCACGCCACGTGAATGTGACAGAAAAAAAATCAGCCCGGTAATATAGGGGAATATTCCTCCGGTGTTATTTCGTGTTATTCAGGTGTTAGGGTGTTATGGGAATATTTTCGATGTTATAATAACACAATAACACATCAGTAACACTTGAATAACACACAATAACACCTGAATAACACAATAATACCTGAATAACACGAGAGGAATATTTCCTTATGTTATCGGGCATATTTTTTTCTTGTCACCGTCACGTGAGGTTATTTCATTGGACTTCGCACGTAACTATACGTACGGAGTCCTTATGCAATATTTTATGCCGTGTTTAGACTTTTAGATGGGAAAAAAAATTTACATCCGAACTCCGGATGTCCGGACAACAATCCGGATGCAGCAGAGGAGGGGAGGAATTGGACATTCGCCCTCCTCGCTGCATCCAGGTCGTTGTTCGGACATCCGGCGGATGTAAAATTTCCAATTTAGATGGTGGGATAAGATTGAAAAAAAAGCTGGGTCATTCAAATAAATTAATAGATTATGTTGCTTGACATATTTAATAGTTATGGTGATGTAAAAAATGATTATTCTTTATAAAATGATTAGTTATGTAGCAAGGGTGACTGGATCCCTTTAACATTGTTTCAAAATTATATTGCTGCAGTGAGATGTGATATGGTAAAATATATTATGTAATTTACAAAATTATCAATTTGTCATTATTTAGAAATTAAAGATAATCCAAGCAAAATAATTGGGCTATTTAAATAATGATGTCAGATTTGACTAACTCAAAATATATTTATTAGTCTAAGTTGAAATTTTACGATGTTTCAATAGCAATGAATCGATCGAGTCGAACCGAAAATTTATCTGTGTTTTCTTTCTTAAAAACTCGGGTAAAATAACCTTAACAAGATTCACAATTCATTTGATTATTTTTCAAGTCAAATTCAGACTCAAAGCTTCATAAAGCAAATTAGTAATTACCTACACTCTAATTCAACATTCAAGAGGTTTAGTAAATAGTAATAAAATAACAATGTAACTCAAGAGCTAACACAATAGTGTAATGTAAGAGATGACACAATATCCATAACACAATATATAAAAATTGAGGGTGATATCATCTATTCAATTTCCTTCTAATCTTGTTTAGCCAAAATATGACTTTCTTAAGCACTTGGTTTCTAAATTTTTAACATTTCATTTTTTTTTTTTTATGAAATTAATTCTTTATTTCTAACTTGATTGCATACCATTTGGTAGAGTTTCTTGTGAGTCTTTATGCATGGTTGAGTACTTCAATTTTCATAAATGGGTGCCTTAAAAATTCCTCTTTTGAATTATGTTGCATGTGTTTGATGTTTTCTTTATTTGCTCATGTTATCTAGCCCCAAAAAATTGATGTAATAATTTGACATTATAAATTATTACATTAAATTGATTAGTTCATATAACCTAAGTCTTTGTATAAATAATTCTCCAAACAATTAAAAAATGTAAATCCTACATAACATGATGAAGAAAATTATTACTTACAAAATGATATATTATAATAATTATTTATCATAATAAGTCCTTACATGCATTAATAATGTTAACCCACAACAAGAAAAACTTTAATTAATAACAATAATATTATTAAATTAAATATGGTAATTCCATGAAAAGGAAATTTTCAAAATAAAATCATTTTCATGCAATTATTTTGGCATTAGATTGAATACTATTCTCACCTTGATTAAACATTCATCAAAACTTGTTGAAACAAGATTTGAACCTTTATGGAATCTTATTATCATTATTCAAAAGATATATATAATTTTAACCAGAGTTGAATAAAGTTTGATCAATATTTGGAAAAACAATTTATCTATTTCAAACAAGCTTTGAACAAGATTTAATCAAGTTTGATTAAGTGTTTGCTTGGAATAATATAAATTCTAATATTTTACTAGGTTTAGGACTGAGAGTTCAAACAAGATTCAATTTAAGTTGGAATGAGTTTAGTGCGAGGAAGATTCTTTCAAAGCTAGCAAGCAAACATATAACATCACTAATGATGAGTAGTTAATTACAGAGGGAGATGAAGACTTTTCATTAGAAATTTATTGTCAGCTAATTACACAAGAAAGAAGATTGTTAGTGATGATGAGAAAGGTGCAATGAAAAGAAGTATTAAGCAGCTTCTTGTCCATAAATTTGCTTATATATTTTCTTAATCAACCCCTTCAATTTCAAAATTTGGTCTAAAATAAGCTTTCGGGCATATTTCACAAACAATTAGTAAACAGTCATAAGTTTCTAATTTTTACATATTGAGGTTAAATTTTGCATGTTTATGGGAAGCTATTTTATTTCTACAAAAATTTTGCAAGCCATTGGCCTCTAAAATTCAATCAATTTGGGGTATTTTGATTTATCTCTCTCTCTCTCTCTCTCTCTCTCTCTCTCTCTCTCTCTCTCTCTCTCTCTCTCTCTCTCTCTCTCTCTCTCTCTCTCTCTCTCTCTCTCTCTCTCTCTATATATATATATTGTTGCATGCTCATAAATTCGTGGTGGAATAGTGATTAATAACTAGCTTAGTGTTATACAAAGATCTAAAGATCTGACACATACACGTATAAAAGAAAAAACTAGCAGAGGGAATAACAAGTGTTTTTACATTAAAAAACAAAAAAGATAAATAACAAGAGACCTAGTCCAGTTGAAATAATTCCATAATGCCGATGTAGGTTATAAGACTTTACCAAATCTTAAATAATTGTAAGAAATATTACACAAGTGGGGTTTACTGTCATGACTTCCTCTAGAGGAGTGGTGGAATACAATGAGAAAGTGGTAGCAACCCGGCTGCTGTCAAGGAAGACTGTCGGACGAAATTGTGTATTAAAAAATATGATGTCAGCATCCTCGATAATAATAGCCCAACGGCGGCGTTTTGGTCGTGATGACTGTGCTGGTTGGGTTGTAGAAGTCCTGTAGTGGCGGTGACCTAACGGAGATGGTCTGACAACAGTAACGGTGATCTGCCGATGGCAACAACGGCGGTTGGGCAACGATGGTCTGACATTGACAATAACTAGATGATGGTGGTCCGACAGTGGAGACGGTACTGGCCAACCCGTATTGGTCTGACAATGGCAATGGTGGTCCTATGATGATGATGGTGGTGGTAGATCAATGGTGGTTAGGTGATGGCGGTGGCCAGACAAAGGTGAATCAGCATTGATAGTGGTGGTGGCTAGGCGATGGTGGTCTGACGATGATGTTGGCCAAATGACCATGGTTCAGTGATGATGATTATAGTGCCTATAGAGCGGTGGTCCAGTGATGTTGATAATGATGGGAGGGTAACAAGGGTCCGAAGATGGCGGTGGGCAGACAATGGTGGTTCAGTGGTGAAGATGGTAGCATTCAGGTAGTGGTAGTCCGACGGTGACGGTGGCCAGAAGGTGGTGATCTGGTGATGATGATGGTGGCTTGACAACGTTAGTCTGGCGGTGGTCTAACGACGTTGACAATGGTGGCAGGGCAACAGTGTCCCGACGATGGCATTAACTTGAAGGCGATGGTGGAGCTCGAGAACTCACAAGAGCTTGAAGCACCTTCAACCTTTTTCTTCAGATCTAGTTCATTAAAAGAGTGAGGGTTTATTTATAGATTTTATTAGTGACATACTCTGTAAATAATGAATGAATCTGAACTACTCCACTGTACGTCCTAGATTGATCCCTTTGATCAAATGGTGTTTTATGTATATTTATGTGTCTTAATGATGCAAAAAATTAAGGGATCTTAAGTTTGTTAGATTCATCTTGTTAAGACACTCAATTTGACTATAAATTTCTTATATTTGGAGATCATTTGGTCTCCTAAACTATATCTCAAAAGCTTCTTACTATATTGTAAGTACATGATCTAGGCTCACTTGGACTCTAATCAAATCATGAGATAATGCTTATCAATATGATGTGTTATAACCTAAATTTAATATTATGCTTATTTCCTTATAAATTATCGTGTCATAATGATTTTGGTAGCTTTTCCCTATATCATATTTTTTTAATTATTATATTATCTTTATCTTATAATCTATGGTGTTATAACTATTATGTTTGTGCTGTATAAATTAATCATTCATATAATTGTTATTTAGGAATCAATTGCTGTTAAATGACATTCAAATGCTATTTATTTGATCGATATTTTAATATGGTCCTTATCCTTTTTTAATAGCATTTTTCTTATCTCCAAACAAGTTCAAACAAAATATATCTCTCTTAATTAATCTTATTTGAACCTTATTCAAATTTCATTAGAACTGATATAATTGTGTTCAATTATAGTTAACACTTCAATTAAAAATAATATTAGTTTGATCCGTAGAGAGCTTCTGAGCAAATTTCTCTAAAAAACTAGTCAATAAAAACAGTTTTCTAATTTTTACCATTAGAAGACAGCATCACGCTAGCCCTCAAGATTTTTCCACTACTTGATGCCTTCAATTGCCTTTTGCACTTTTTTTTTTTTAATTTAATGTCAAAATTATTTTAAAACATATATTATATTGTAATCAAATACATTAAAATATGTTTTAATGTAATTATGTCTAGTTTAAAATATTATACTTAAAATTTCAGGAGAACAAGGGCCCGTTTGGGCAACTTATAACTGCGAGCGGCATTTTCAAAACGCCACTGTATCAATTGATTCGCTTGTTTCGCCAACTTATCCAAAACCATGTTTAGGTTTTTACACTAAACGTAGGCTACGGGTCGAACCCCACCGCAGTTCAGGATAAGCAGCTTATCCGCTGCCCCGAACGCACTCTAAATTTAATAGCTTCTTATTTATTTAGAAATAAATAATGTATATATCCCCACAGAAAACTTAAACAATCAGACATGATTATAATTCCAAATATACATTACCCTTTTCAAAGATCAAAGCTGATTAACAAACGTGCTAAACATTGTACCATTATAAATATTGCCCATCACCCCACAGCCTTAACAATCCCAATTTACTAATCACACTGAAAACAATTTCAGAAATTATAACTTGAACAATGTTTGAATTCCTTGAATCCTCCAACATTCCACAAATGTTTGGAACATTCTAAACATATTTATGTATATGGAAAAATAATACAAGATGTTCTGCAGTTCTTCCATGGCCGTCTAAGTAGAGCAGACAAGGTAAAGACATTATTCAGAAAATATAAAGCAAATTGTGCAAAATTGAGAAGCTTGGGGTGAATAATACACCAAACAACCATGAAGAAAAAAATGTAAATGTATCCAACATAAATAAGAAAAAAAAAAACGAGTTTCATATGATGCAGCTACAAAATCCCGGCATAAAAAGGCGAGAGCTATCATTCTGACATTATGCATGTATTTGAAATTAATATAGACTGCATAGTTGGTCCAATCTGCACCTCAGATTGCTGCTTATAATAACAGCCTTCTCAAGTCCCTGAAGTTGGATGACAACGCTCCAAGAAACTTGCCTGCAAATAAACAAGAATAAATAGTTGTATAATTAATATTAAACAAAAAAAAGAAAACTAGAAAATCGAAAATTACCTCCGACCACATCGTCAATGACACGATGATCAGCCGACAGTTTTAAGCTCATCTTTGTCACCACTCCAGGCTTCTCTATTCCTGCAATGTAAGATAAAATATGTACTCATCAGAAGCCTACAAAACTTTCAGTAGTCTCAGAGGTGGATCGATGCACAAGTCTAAAGAACTCATAAAATTTTAAAAAAAATTTACAAAAATATATAAATCATTAATATGATGATTTAATTTATTATCATAAAAATAAATCACAAAGCTTAATCTTAAATATTGATATAAAATAAAATTTGAGATGTAATCCTACATAAACATTCAGTTAAAATTTACATATTCCATGAGATTTAAAATCCATAGTAGCCTCATCCTTTCAACATCTTCAAAAGAATTATCATTATTTTATTATCATCTAATTATGTCTCATCTACAACTTGAAAATTTTCTTCATTACAATTTTCTTCTAAAATAAATAAATCTAATATTCAATATAGTTTTAAATAAAAAAATAAATTAATAATATAATCTAATAATCCTACTTAAATTATCTCTTGTCGTTTCCGAAGCATTGTATCAATATATTAAATATAATATAAGATGACATAGATTAACAACATAATATAATATATTTTAATGCATAACATGATTGCATTGCCTCATGCCTTGAGGTGTATGCCTCGGATGAAAAAGGCACAAATCTCACTGGCAACGGTGAGACTTAAGCCTCGAGGCTTTTTGTGCCCCAGTTTGAAGAACCTGAGGCGCACCTTGAGGCATAAGCCTCAAAAGCCTTTTTAAATAAGGTATGAAACAAGACATGGTACATACAATCAACAGTAGTGCATACCATCACTGCCACTGACAGGCTCAACAACCTGAAAACCTCGACCAACAGCAAGAATGCATGCCTATAGAAACATATCAGTAAATATAATTAGTTATGAGGAACATTCCAAAATTGGAGGGGCAGAGAGAGAGAGAGAGAGAGAGAGAGAAACCTGTGGAGGATTTATAATCGCGCAAAAGTGGTCTACAGGAAACATTCCCAGATTTGATATGCTGCTTTTACGAACAAAAGGGATGAGCATATACAATTATTCAAAAAATAACAGAGAAAGATCACTAGAGAAATTGATGTGTGGCGTACGCACCTGAAAGTCCCACCTTGAAACTGCTCAGGTTTAAGTTTTCCATTACGTGCCTTCTCAGCCAATTCTTTAACCTGTAGGTAAACACCATAATTAAGTACTCACCAACAATTATTCTTTGCAATTCATTTTGAACGATTTATATCGGCATCACACCTCAGGTCTTATTCCCTTGACACCAAAATTCCCCAACATTTATTTTGTCAACATACATGTTGGATGCAAATTTATGTAATATTATATTTAAATCATGCAAAAAATGCAATTAAAAAAAAAACATATATGATGGGTGTTTTCTAGCCTTTGATAAATGCCCAAACCTTTCAAGTCTATTTTCAACTTTCAAAACCTTCATAGATGTTGCTTCAATAATTTGAGAATTTCTAATTTCATTGTGATCCTAGCATTCTCATTTTTATCATATTTTATTCTTGACATTTTTTTTAGAGTTTAATACTTAGATCTATATAGCATAAACCAAATAATTGTGCTTTATAAAATTTGCCTTAACATCATAAGCAAGATAAACCTTCCTTCATTTAACCTGTCTAGCATTACCTTTAGATGTTATTTACACCTATATACTTCTTATTTGACATAATACACCCAAAATATTGAAACCTATCACAGTAAAGTATTTTTATCAACTAGTAAATTTAACTAATAATTGTTAAAAACATGCCATTAAAATTGGATATCATATAATTTGCATTCAGTAGGCTAAATCTAAGCGCTCTATCATAGAAAATTTGTATACATTATAATGAATACAAATGAAAATGAACTTAATGATAATCTTCGAGGTAATCCAAATGTAACTAGAAGCTCCTTAGCCACTCCACAACGACTAATAGCACCAATGACCAATTAGAAACAAACGATAGTTAGATGATTTTGATCACACTCATGTTATTCCCAAATAAATTATGTAAATTCATGTTTTTCGTCTGCCACCTTTATTATGCTTGATTGAATTGTGTTATGAGGTACATATGAAGGCCAACATGATCTATTATAGAATCACAGCTATTAAATAATCTCCACTATAAAATGAACCTTATAAATCAGGTTGATGGTCTTCTACCAAAAAGGTTTAGGCATCAACGTTTGAGTTTCTACGTTAAAAAAATGACTATGTAGAATGTGCATCTATAGCAGAGCCATCATCAAAATTATAATTAGAAATAGATTCCTACTTTATCATTTGGATGATATTCTTCTAAAAGATTGATCATATAAGTGGGTATTGAGTACCAGTGAATTTGATTATCATAAGGATGAGTAAAAGATTGTTTTTCAGACATTTTATAGCTAGTGCGAATGGGCAGTGATGCTATTTGGTCACATTCCATACTTATAAGGAGAATTATGTATCAAGTTCTCCGCCCATTTATTTGTAAGATTTTAGCCATTTATCTTGATGATGCACAATTTAGCGCACAAGAGACATCGCAAACATATCTTTTTTGGGGACACTTTTTTGAAAGCCAGTTGCACTTCTTAGTTTTAGGTTTCCTCCAAATGATCATTAGAAGTTGATCCATGAAAAGTTAAGGCTATTGCTCTCCGGAAATCCATTTCTAATTCCAAAGTTTCAATAGATTGCCCACCTTCTAAACTCGTTTTATGAAAGGCTACATGTCCATTATAAAATCTTCAATGGAAGAGGGCAAATTCAAATAGAATACAAGTGCTACTAAAGCATTTAACCTTTTAAAGCTAGGTTGATGGTACCATCATGCATAAGCTTTGTGATTTTATAATAGTCTTTCGTGTATCATGATTATGTTTTTAGGGATTGGTGATGCATTAAGTTAGAAAAATCATCCAATCATGTACTTCAGTGAGAGCTAAGGACCCGTTTGGCGTAGCTTAAAAGTGCGGTGGCATTTTGAAAACGCCGCCTTAATGTTTGTTTCTAGCATTTCAGTAGCGTTTCAGAAAATGGTGTTCTCTATTTTGTATTACATGCGGACCGCGGGTATATCCCCGGGATCAGCATTCGGGCTCAAAGCATTTACGGAGCTACCCTCGCAAAAAGTCTGATCCCTAACCTTCTTTAAACTCTTGGTGTCGATCCTCCCCTGAAGTCGCTCCGCAGGTAAGGATTCTCTTCCCCCTGCTCTGCTCCTCCCTCCTCGCCTCCATTTCGCCGAAACGCTTCTTGATTTTGAACGATTCATGTGATCTTAGCGGTGAATCTGGAGGTGTTTGGTGGCTAACGAGTGACATGTTATTTTTTCTTTTTTTTTTGGTCTCATTATAATTCATATTAGTGTGTGAATGTGTACTTCACTTTCGTATATGTCACTGTGCTTATTTAATGTAATCAGAATTTTTTGAGTTATATAAATGTAATTCAACTCTTTTGCATTTTCATGTCTTGAAATTTGAGAAAATAACAAACTATGCGTGACAGATTATTCATTCAACTAAAAAAATCAGAGAATAAGTTGTTTACGAAATGCACAAACCAAACAACTAAACAGTTTATCCAAAACAGAGGCAGAGTGGTCATTTATCCAGAATAAGTTGTTTTTCAAACGCGCAAACCAAACAACAAGCCAGCTTATTCGGATCAGCTGCTCATCAGCAGATTAACAGTAGAAGTTGGATAAGTTGCAGCTGCCCCAAATCGACCCTAAATGAAAGTAGAAAAAAAATTAATTATAAAAAAGAGCTTTATGGTGTGATATAAGCCTTACGACATTAGTATCATTTACCTTCTCACCAAGAATTTATCCTATATTCTTACCATCAAGCACTACTGTACTTCCAATCCCAAAAAATGTTAAATATCTACTGTGAAAAATGTGCCTTTGTGTAAAAATATTCTTTTATTCTTAAACATACTAGAGCCAAGAATAAAGTTGTTGATGCAACAAGTTAAATTTTTTATCATACAAAGTACTATGATTGTGAAAGTATTTGGTTTTAGGAAAATAAATGATTAGTATCCAGCATGTCCTGGCTTTCATCGCCTATCATTATCTAAAAGAAAATAAAATTTTATTAACTTCAGATTAAATATGTGGTGAATTACTCTTGAAAGAGCAAATTATGAATTTTTATTCCCAGCAAAAATTTATTGCTTGCGTGCTTTTCATGTTGGAGGATTAGCAGATCATGTAAGACGTGATAAGACAATTTCCTGGTCAAGTATTATTCCATTGGTCTGAACTTAGAAAAGATGTCATTAAAACTGAAGTAACTTTCAAACTTCTTGAATGGGGAATGTTGTTACATTGCACACTTATGTAAAAACATGGAAGGCCTATAGATTCCAAGTTAACACAATTTAGGAAACCTATAAATCTAATATCATTATTCATGCATGCATATTATGATTATGATGCATCATTAAGTGAGTGTGCGCATAAACTGCAATTTGATGCTTATGCAAGGAATTGATGTACAAAGTGAAAAGTATAAAACTATGGCCAATGCTCATAGGCATCTCCAGAATAAAGTTAAGGTAATTATATGTAGTTTGTATTTGCCTTGCATGCATCTGGCGCAGCACATTTACAAAACTTCATGGTCAAGTCTCTTGCAACTCCTTCAAAATTCTTAGAAAACATAGCCAAATTCATATGTTATTGATTTTCCTACAAACATAAATATTAATCCGACTTCAAATATTGAGTATCTAATATCATGTAGAAGTACTTTTGAGCCTCCAAAGTTCATAATAGGCGTATCTATAAATGAAATGTATACATCCTCGCCCTCACTTGTTCCAGTTTTAAAACCAACCCTTGCTTAAATCCAAGTTGTTGAGCAGTTCTTTTATGTAAGGTTATACTGGGTCCTTTGAGTAGGCAGTGAAATTTTATCATAAAATTTCATAATTTCTTATAAATGTCAACATGAATGGCTAGCCTACGAAGCGAGCTTAATTTATAATAAGAATAAATCTTGAGTAAAACAGTTTGGGTTGGTATGGAATTTTTCCTTTTTTGTTTCAAGTTAAAGTTTCATTTTGTTTTCCTTTTTTTCATAGCTGTTTCAAAGTTAAGAGGTATAGGATTTTTTTCTTTTTTTTTCTATTCAAAGTTTCATTTTAGATGATTTGATCATATTAAACGTCAACCATATGATGATCTGATTAAGAGAGTAAATGTTTTAGATTCGACTTATGTTAAGAAAGGTAGAGGTAGACCTAGGAAGGCTTGGGCTTGTTGTATGAAAAATGATCTTATTTTATTAGAACTAAATGAAAATATGACACTAAATAGGACGCAATGGAGAAAATGATTCATGTAGCCGATCCCACATAGGGGGATTAAGGCTTTGTTGTTGTTGTTGTTGTATTCAAAGTTTCATTTTATTTTCCTTCTATTTATCTTTTTAAAAGTTGGCTATCAAAAAAATTATTTGATATAAGATTTTATCCCAAGTCATTAACAACTTTCAAGATCATTACTAGCAAATCTAACTAGCATATGCCTAAACGATCACTAATGAGCAAACAGCAAAAACAACAACAACAACAACAAAAGCAGTTATGACAAAAAAATCACAGAGATAAAACCAAATTCTTGAATAGGGTAAAAGTGTATTAGGCTGTCTAATTTAGTATGGAATAAATTTCAATATAACCAAATAGAAGAGTGGAATCATGAAGAGGAGGTAGAGAAGGGAACCATCATATTATAAAAAAATTTTCTTTGCATGAAAAAAATACAATGCAATCCTTCTTAAGGTATGAATCATCTAGTTATAAAGTAGGATTGTTTAGCTCTAACAGAAATTAAAATAAAAGATGGTGGCTCTGATATCAAAATTTGATGGAGCTTTGATTTCAAAACCCTAATTAAGGTTTCAATGTTTCTTGATTTAAGTCTAAATATTCTCATACAGATGCGTGGATTCCTTTTTCCTTCCAGCATATTGCCAGTAGAGAAATAAGTTTAATTTCTGAAGAGATTTTGACTGAAGAGAGTGGCCAATTGTAATGCATACAAGGATAGAATGGGTTGTTTAATATGTTTTGTATGCCTTGAGTCAATAATTAGGAGAGAGAAAAAAAGGTGAGGGTATGGGAAAGAGCAGTAAGAGGAGGGATTGAAGCAATTTTAAAAAAAGAAGTCCTAATTTGAGGACACAGAAAAGCCTTGGAGGAGGGGAGAAAATAAAGGAGAGCGCTGTAATTCAATTTATAATCAATAATGCAATGCATCCTAAAGGATGTTTTCTTTATAATGGTAGTCAAATAAACTAAAAACGGATAACTATGAACAAAACATATAAAGAATGAACATGAGAGATCAACTCCTCAACATTAACGTTATATTTCCAATTAATTATAATAAAATAACATCAAAATGATTCTAAATAATCCTAAAGAAGCATCCTGCTACTCATCACTCTCCCATAGTTTCATTGTATCAGATAGAAGTTTGATTATATTATAATTAGCATGATCATGAATATCTTCTTTGTTCTAAAATATAGTATCAAAAATACTTATCCAATAATTTTATATCATCTTAATCTACAAAAATCAATCAAAAGATATATTAACCAAAACAATTGCAGTATCCCCATACTTAATCTCAAAAGGTATTCCATGTGGATCCTAGAAAATATCAATGAAAGATGTATACAGTAATTCAAACTACAGCTGTGCATTGTAACCAATTTTTTAAGGTCATTTAAATACATACCACCCAATTCCAACGTATTTACATGTCAAACACCTAAAATTTGATTTTTACAATAAAACCACCAAATCTTTCCTATCAAATCAAAAATACCACTTTTAAAAGTGAAATACACCTTTTCATGCATAGGCAAGGTGGCATGTATGTAAAAATTGAAGTTCAGGTGTTAGATATGTAATTCATAGGAATTATGTGGTATGTATGTAAATATTCCATTTTGTTAAAATTCTGCGGATTGCCAGTATAATCGTCTGTGTTATAGAGAAAACAATTGCTTCAGACTACATAGCAGTTTACAGAATGCTTTTTAACATACCTCTGAGGATATGGTTGATAATGTCTTCTCGTCTGCATTCCTTATAATTGGCGTCATTAAGCCCTGCATCTCAGAAAGTCTATCAGGGGTACAGCATAACAAATTTTCAGGTAAGTTCGGGAAAAAAAATACCTTCTCTGTAGCCACCGCAATTGATATGTCAATGGAGCTGGATATGATGGCCTCACCCTTCTCATCGCTCCAATAAGCTGCCAGATAGAAAAAACAATGCCCAAAATGTTAATCAAAAAGGATATACTACGTCATTCAGCTAAAGGATAGACAGGCATTGATAGATGCAATATCACAATGTAAAATAAAAAAAGGGCCTTTACATACATACCACCTTATTCTTAAGTATTTACATATCTAACACCTAAACTTAAATTTTACATTTATTACACTCAAATCTTTGATATCACATAAAAAATATCACCACTTTAACTTTTAAAAGTAAAATATACCTTTTCATGCATATGGAAGGTGGAGTTATGTAAAAATTGAAGTTCAGGCTTTAGAAATGTAAATACATGAGAGTTGAGTGGTATATAGGTAAACCTTCCAAAAAAATATTGTAGAAAAACGTAGCATAAATGATCACGCCCAACAAAGGATGAACTCAAAAATTTCCAAAGTCAGCCATCATTATTTTAGTTAACTAATCGGCATAAACCATATCAGATGTGTCTCATATGCAAAGGCAAGATAAGCATTCCTTGTGGAAAATCCATATGTCTCGTATGCATGGCTGAGGGCTGCTAAGTTGCATCAATGTGATGTGATGTGGTTGTACCACAGAATTATATGTAGACCACGTCAAAAGTTAACTAATATTCAAAGCAATTTGACCGGTTTTAGATACAAAAAAATGTTTGGGGCATTTACATACATACAACACAATTGTAATGTATTTATGTATTAAACACTTAAAGTTCAATTTTAACACTGATAACACAATCTTTCACATTACATCAAAATACCACTATTACTAACAGTGCAAAAGTGAAGCACACCTTTTTAGCACAGGTAAATGACATAAATGTAAAATCATAGTTTGTGTTAGATATGCAAATACATAACAATTGTGTCGTGTGTATGTAAATCTTCCAAAATATTTTCATAAATGATGAAATTGGCAGACTCCATAATTTAACTGGATATAATGAGAAACCGGCATTGGTTTAAACTCAAAAAACCAATCAAATATAATGTTTCTTTGTTTCACAAATAGAATGAATGAAAATCATCATAAACTGAAATACATTTTAATCTCAAGCAACTAAATTGTCCCTTTTCAACATTATCTTTCAAACGCTTATCTACAATTAGACTTCTAGTGTGACTACTACCTAAATACAAAAGTTCAAAACCTATACTATCAATCGCCTTAGCCTTTTCTCCAACTTATTTAGTTTCTTGAATATATAAGATAATTATCTTCCTATGAACCATAATATCAACTAAATCCATTAATTTAACAATGAGAGTATCTATATTCCAAGATTATATTCTAATATTAGTTTCACGAACTAACTTCTTTACATGCATTCGTCCGTAATGTGGGAACACGCGTTTATTTGATGCTACACACGGGCGTCGGCATAGCAGCCCTTGCAAAATTTTCATTGTATTCAGGTTATACAGCACGTCGCTTCCAGGGGTTGCCCTAGCATTTACACAAGAATCTAAAAAAATCATGTCATACTTTTTGATAAATTTTACATTGGTTGTTGACTATCTAACACAGCCCTTCACTTTTCACATCTGAGGCTTGGGACCCAGCAATTACAGTTTTAATTGAAACAACAACAATATTAATAAAATAAATAACTATTTGTAAGACTATGCAACATAAGTGCCAACAAAGAGGTGCTAAAACATGTTTGAGACGAGAGCATAAGATATTGACAACTTATTGAAAAAATTGTAGTTCTCCTTGAGATGTTCATGCCACAAGCCGGATATCCTTAATTAAGGACAGGAAATAACAAATAAAAAGGCTATTTTTATGACTAAAACAGGTGAGTTTCCAGCTACAGAGGCAAATTGATGAGTCCGCCCTCTAACAAAATAAGAAGAAGTGCAAATTAATGAGCATGTGCTTGGTGTTACAAGCTTAACAAGCTCAATGAACTCAGTGATGCACAAATACCTCTCTAAATGCTTAATAAGCTGAATTTCTTAAGACCATAACTATGTCTTACAAAATATAGAATTGGCACATGAGGAGCTGACGTATTTTAAATCCTTTAGATTTACTGAATCTATCAGTAATTTTCTATATCCGGTAATGCCTGAAGTCATAAAGCTATGGGAACAGCAGCTAGGCTGCAAGGAGGTGGTTCCGGCGGCTGGAACAGCAGCAAGGTGACATGGGAAATGATTTTGAGAAGCTTGAACAGCAATGACAGTGCAGGGGAAGAGCTCGAACAGCAGCTAGGCTGCTGGGATGTGGTTCAGGTGGCTAGAACAACAGTGGACAGCAAGGCAAGGAATTTCCAGGACTGCGGCAGGGAGACAAAAGGCTGGGAAAAAGTGGAAGAAGGAGCTAGGATGTTAAAGCAGGGTTGCAACCAGTATGGCAGGTGGTTGGCTTCTGAAAGGCAGGGAAACTGCAGGGAGAACAACCAAGAGGGTTGTTTCCGGGCTGATACAGCAGGGAAGGCATCAGCGACGACGAAGGGAAGGATGCGGAGGAAGAGTAGGGGAGAATAGTCACCACCTTGGGCACAATATAAAGTTGGAGCACCCCTCGTCTCTTGGATACGGCCCTCAAACGAAAATTTGAGACGCCGGCAGTAGTCCGGAGCAAAATAAACGAAAAAAATAAGCCTAGAACATCAAAAGCACAAATATATGATAATATGAAGTGGATCTAAACTCCACAATAGCGACAAAACCTGGACCGATTCAACCCAGGTGTGAAATCTATAGCCCGCGTGGTTGCAGAAGGTTTCCTTATCTGGCCCGTGCATGCGGGATCGCATACGGCGCTTTAGTACACAACACTCCCACATCAGTCTCACGGGATTAGAGGAGCTTTGACTTCATCCGTCGAAGCTTCTTTCTCTCGTGGTATGGCAATAGGCTGCCCAGTTGAAGATAGATAAAATGGTGTACTCTCTCTATAAAGTCATGTAGGCGTTCTCATTCCAAAGTAATCCTAGTAGAATAAGTATTCATTCTCTTTTGGCACAATCTGAGCTGGCACTATAGATAAACGAGAATTTTCATAAACCAAGTCTTGAGCCTGTAAACTCCTCCCACTTCTAGTGCTCCAATTAAACAAGTATGTGAAGAGAAATCAACTATAAGATGAGATCTATAGCAAACTCAGCCGCTCTCATGAGCAACCCCTCAAGAGAGACCTCTTCTTCTTCTTTGATAGGACTCGAATACCATTGAAAAATGTTCTTTCCCGCAAAGCTCTTAAGGTGCTTTTGAACACTATGAGTCATCCCTCCTGTCTGCTCATCTATCGATGAGTACACTTCTGAACTTAATTTAATACCCAAATGACTCCACATGGACTTTCAAAAGTAGCTCAAAAGCTCCTCATATCTGATATGTTGAACCTCCCTCAGTAGGGGCAACTCAGAAGGTAAGCTATATATATGAGACGTGAATGTAAACTAGTATTTGAACAACGCAAGAGGTAGGCAACTAGTAATTGTGATTTAATATTTTGTCGAGATAGGTAGTGAATGTAAAACTCTCAACGAGTATTTGTGATTTAATATTTGGTCGAGATAAGTAGTGAATGTCAAACTCTCCTAATTTTATTGAACATTTAATCAACCTTCATGATACTTCTAATTTTTGTATGATAATTTTTAGTGGGAGTTGTGTATAGACTCTTATAACGTGAGCTTGAAAATACAAATGCAACCTTCGCATTGAGAATATTATGACTAATGTAATTTTGCCAGCAAACGGGTAGTGATTTTTCATGTCATGAGGGAACTTGCTAACATAGTAGATAGGTTGTTGAACCATCCTTTCTTGACTAGGTTGAGGCTTATGCTGTAACGTCGAAAAAGTTGAAACTATTTTCAAAATGGATGATATTTTGGGACGTTTGTAGGCTTTTTACCAGCATGTTATTGACATATAGTACACCTAATGAAATTTTTTAAAGCTCTATTCAAGAGACGTTGGAGGGTTGCACTACCCAAACAACATTACTTGATAACAATATAATTTTTTATCTATTTTAAAGGATATGACCTTATTTTTTGGATTCATCTTTATTTGGTTATAACCGAAGTATGCATCTAAAAACTAAATATTTGGAGCCCTGATGTGACAAAACAAGTTGATCTATACAAGAGCGAGAAAGATTATCCTTTAGGCAGACTTTATTAAGGTTGGTGTAAACAACACACATCCTCCATGCTCCACTAACTTTTTTGCCAACTAAGCATGGTGCTGCACTTGTATTAATCATGCTTCTATAAGATTGCTAACTTTCTATTCGCTTGTTTGGAGGAGCTCTGGTGCAAAATTTGTTTATACTGATGACCGATTTAAATGTTAGCTCTACTTTTAGGGAGTACATAATCATCTCAAGGCCAATCTCAAGCATATCAGCAGGGGTCTAAGAAAACATGTCTTAAATTTTACGGAGGAGGTCTGTGTACTCTTATTTTTGTTCATCAAAGAGTAGGGAATCAAGTTGTATTGTTCATGATGAATGTTCACCCGATAGTGGAATGCGGATCAAGTATTTTATGGAAGAAGCTCATTGAAATGTGGATCAAGTCTTCCACGAGAGAATACAACCAATTTATTAAACTCCAAATTGTTCCAAAATTTCAAAAATTACAATGTTCGCACACAAGTAGAATAACGATAAACTTTCTACTTGCCTGATGGATGTTCCAATGGTTCAAGAAAAAATTAGCCATAGCGCAAGTACAGTTGAACAAAAGAGACTGCCATACTCTGGAAAGCGATAAGTTCATCCTAGTACATGTAACATTTATGCATAGAATTGGCTTTTTTTCCAAAGTTAAAAGAATAACCATTGAAATATACAAGCATGGTTCAAACCTCAAATTGGATTCAGCCATCTGCTTCAATCATTGAAATTAAGGGTAGGTATGATTTCATATATCTTTAAGAATCATATAAATATTAGATCATACATCGGATAAAAACAAAAGCTCAATTGGCATTTTTTGATCACACAGGAAGTTCATAATTATCACAATGTAATCTTTCAACTGAATCCATACTATTATTCCATACAAATACTTCACAGCTTTTCAAACAAAGATCTTCCTACCTAGAGTAGTAAGAAATGAGAATGACAGCATCAAATCAATTAGTTGACAAGGTAATTGCCTAAACTGGGCTCCTATTAAGCCACTAGGATAAAGCAATAAAATTGAAAACTATCAAAGCCTATACAAACAGAAACTCCATGCGCTATAGACGCCTTTAATCTGATAGCAATAAAAAGAGCAAGTATAATAATAATCAGATACATTTTACAGCATTGCAAAAACAAAAAATTATCTGAGCATTCCTTTTTTTCCTTCGAAAGGGAAAATTAATCTGGTAAAGTTTTGAGCACAACAAGGGCATTTACAAAGAAATAGCAAGGTAAAAAGAAATATGACTGCATAGATAAAGTCAAAAAGTAATCATTTGAATCGTCTAGGCCAAAATCTAATTAAAAAAAGGTTAAACTTCAAAGTTATAAGCAACCTCATTAATCAATTTGAACGAAATGATAAATCTTAAATCACTAAACCTTCTAAAAAATTCCAAAACACAACCAGTTCAGAACTTTACCATTTGCTTCAGGAACATTCCTCAACGCTAGTGCTACAGCTTTTATGACAATGTCATTAACTGAGACTTTCACGTTATGTTGTTCTGCAAGAAAAAATCAGAAATCCATCTTTTAAAGACAAGAACAATACTAGGACTATATAAGTGAACATTAAGGGGAATGCACCAGAAGGTAAATCCGGTTTTTCAATAATTAGAAATTATAAATCAGTAAATTAGGACATTGCCAAACTTCTACGTGCCTTTAAGTTCGGTCCTGAAAGAAAGTAAAGGGTCCAGTATTACGTCTGTTTAAAAGACATAAATATTGAGCAAAAAAAAATCAAAAGTTAATCACAAGCAAGAAGAAATTCATCAAAGCAAATGATCATGAGAAACCTGAAGATAAATAAAAATGAGGGATGCTTTGTTTTGATTCCAGCAAACGCTTCGCTATCACCTGCAATTAAATAAAGAAATTTGATATATAACGAAATACAAATGTTCTATGAAATCCAACTTAAATAAATAGAGGAAATAATGCATTAGTGCAGCTCCGGTCTTTTGATTTTAGTTTAAACTACTCAAGGATGTCACACCGAACAAAACATAATAGGATGTAGGATTTCCTAACATACAATTGAATGATGTGATAAATTAACATCAACTATATGAAGTCAAAATTCATTGTTCACAAACCACTAATGAAAATAATCAGTCACTCAGCCTGAATGAAATCAAGAAAATAAGTAAAATTTGCACAAATAATAAACCCACACGAATGATAAATTAATGATCATCAAATTCTAAATTTCTACTAGAAACCAAAAACACTTATATTGACCTATCTGTCTTAAGAGATTAAAACATAAATTTGCATGCATTATAAGGCTGACAAAATGTAAATCAAGATACATGGGGAGGAATGATGATGCACAAGAAATAACTCTTAACATAAATTTATTACAAATTGAATAATATTACTACTATTATTTAAAAATCAAATCAATTTAGAATTTCTATAAACCACTTTGGCTTTTTCCCACCACCCAGGTATGCCCATCTCCTTCTCCTACCCTTTTGATCCCTCCCCTCCTCATGTAGAACACTCACATGAGCATCCCCTCCCAAATTTGCGGTCTCCCCTTTGACTCCCCTCCCTCACTCTCTCAGGAATATTCCCTTATCCACATGTCGAACAATCTCGCCACAACTCTTTCCTCCCCCAGTCCCAAAGCACCCGAAGCCAAATCCCCTCATAGAGACCATGCATCCCATCCAAATTGCTGCACAAAAGGCCCAAGCTTCCCACTCATCCTCACCATCCCCTCCTATTTCTAAGACAAAATCCTACAAAAAGAAAAAAAATCCCCACCCCACCTACTACTAGCTCTCCAAAAACCCCCTCACAAAGCACCATCTCCCCATCTCCGATCTCAAGTCCCTGCTCCCTTGTCAAATCCTCCTCACGATAGCCACACACAAAAACCCATAGCAACCTCCACTCCCTATTTGTCAACTATCTCTACAACGTCATTGTCCCGGATCAAGCCCCAACAACACGGCTCACCTTTTCGCATGATTGCTCTAACTCTCATGTCATTGTCCACGCTAACAAATTTACGCAATTTCACCACACAACAACTAACCCCTCACTCTCACGCAACTCAAATTTTAGGCCTCTCCTCTTTTCCCTTCTCTCCCTAATCAACTCTCAAGAGTTCTAACAATAACCTCGATAGCCACCTCTACCCTCTCCACCTCTCTCTCTCTAAAAACAACAAACACAAAAAAATATACATATATTATCTCTTGGTCACACCAAAACTTTGTCAATTTGCCACAATCTCATCATCACCTATCCCTTGCATGAAGGTTAAAAGAGGTTTGCAACCCTAAAAATCCTAAAATCAAGATTGTAAGGTTTAATGCCATAAGCAAAATCAAGGAATGTGTGGTAGAAGAACTCGTAGGGGAGTCTTACAATGAGTTGGTAAAACCCATGCGCAATTTTCTTAGCACAACAGAAAAAAATTATCTATTGTAAAATTTTCATGAAGGTAACTTATATGCGCCATTCTTGACATGGTGGCACTAGAAAATTACAACTGTTGTGTTTTACAATACGAGTGTCTTTCTTGGTATGGTAGACAAACCAAGTACTCTAAAAAATGACCTCTATACAGGAAAGATGATGGCAGGATGCTAAAATTTTGTCATGAACAACTCTTCAAAAAAGTGACTTATTAAGGCCCGCTTTGGGGCAGCTTTTTAGGTGTTTTCTGTTTTGGAAAGCACCGAGGGTGGCATTTGGAAAGCAACTTTTTCACGGTGTTTCAGAGAATTGCATCGAAGGAACAATGTTTAGAGAATGGAGGGTTGTGGTTCGCTATGAGTTCTGTAGAGTAGTTGAAAAAAGATGACGTTGCTCCCAGTAAATTCGTGAAATTAGCCATCTAAACCTCGATATATCCACACATCCACAAAACAAATGCCTTGAGGCTTTTCTTCTCTGTCGTCAACCGAAGCTCTGTGCATGCATTCTCTTTCCCATCATTCTTTATGTCTTCGATTCATCTCTTCCTTCATGTAGATTTTAGCTTTATTTTCCTTACGTAAAGATTGATTTGAAAATTTTTAGATAATCTTTTCTATGTATCTCTGTAAAGCTAGCACCATTTGTTAGTTGGCTGATCTATGAGTTTTGTCAATCGATCTATGTGAGTAATATGTAGAAGCTCTCAAGGGTTTGGGCATTTTTTCCCCACTGTCGGCTGAAGCTTTGTGCATGAATTTTTTTTTCTTGGTTGTATTGAGTGTATTTCATGCTATAGCTCTGGATATTATGGATCGAGGCTTTGTTCCACTTTTGAAATGTTGCCCTTCATTGAGACATCAATTATTATTTAGGGTGCGTCAATTATGATTTTGGATAGGATTAATTTGAAGATATTGCAATTCTGTTGTAAGATTGTTACTTAGAAGTTTCCTTTCCTTACATTGTTCATCATGGAAAGGATGACTTTAGTCCCATTGCTTCATTTTTTTAATGGATTAATTTGATATGCAGAGTGAAAAAATTTATGTCCGATAGCATGGAGGAGCAGGGTTTCTTCCGGATCAGCTTTTTTCAACTTAGGGTTAAACTTTTGTTAGAGATAAATGAAGTTAAAGTTGTAGTCTTTAGTTGGATGGGTGGTATTTCTTTATTCTGAAGATTTCTACATAACCACGCAATTCTTATGCAAGATTTCTACATACCACGCAATTCTTATGCATTTACATATCTAACACATAAACCTCAATTTTTACATACATGGCGTGTTACGTATGCATGAAAAAGTGTATTTCACTTATTCAAGTTAAAATCGTGGTATTTTTTATGTTATATGATGTATTTGGATGTTATTAATGTAAAAAAGTAAAGTATAAATATCATATATGTAAATATATAAGAATTGGGTGGAATGAATGTAAATGCCCCCAAAATTGAATTGTCCTATGTTTGTGTCATGTTGAATCTTTGTCATCATGTCCATATGTGTTTATGTGCTTGTCAATAACCTAATTCCCATGTTGTTTTTCATAAATTAATGTCCTATGAGTGGTGAAATGAAATCAAACATTGCATCTATACATATTGGAATGCAGATCCTGAATTATTGTTTAATTGTTGTGCATTCAGGATAATATGTTGTACTACTTCATATACTATTTAAAATGTGGGTGTTGATTACATTGTTTTGGAAATCTTCAAAGGTATAAATTTGGTAGAGCTATGATGTAGAAAAATAAATACAAAAAGCTCAACCTATTACCAGGCGTGAATCATCTAGCCATTTTAAGTCCTTTATTGTAATTGGATTCCATTGGTGTTGCTAAAATCTAAATTATTACTGGCGATTTCTTATTACTGGTTCATTGCATATTGTCTTCCATTTTATACATCTGAACCAATGCGACACACTCAACCTCAAATACTTCTTGATCATACTATTAAGCATATTGTCTTCTATTTTGTATATCTGAATCACACGATACACTCAACCTCAAATACTACCTGATTGATTTTACTCATAAGCATATTATCTCTATTTTGTGCATTTGAATTTACATGAGACAGTAAACCTCAAATACTACTTGATCTTACTCCTAAGCATATCTTCTTCTATTATGTATATCTGAACCAACATGACACACTCGACTTCAGATACAATCTGATCTTACTCCTAAGCGTTGTCTTATATCCCATCTATCTAAACCTATACGACATACTCTTAGTCAGATAGTGACCTCAAATTCGTAATATACTAGCTAACAATTGAATGCAGGTGGTGATCATGGATGGAAAAATCTTTGACAAAATGAACTTACTGGGCTCTACTTTGCTTGCTTGTCCCTTTTAATTTTTTCAACGCTTTTCTTAATTGATTCTCACTTATAAACATAATTTAAAAATTTTTCCAAAATTTTATCTTCACTTTTTACCATCATGCATTTTGAAACATCACTTCAATTTATTGTAGGCTCACAAGATGAGAAAACAAAAGGATGATGTTGTATCTGTTGATTGGGAGAGGGAAGTCAGGAATATTTTTTGTGATTTATATTTAAAGAAAATCAAATTAAGTAACAAACCCACAACACATTTCAATAAGGAAGACTCATGAAATATAACAAAAAAATTTCATGACAAAATAGAAAGAGTATATGATAAAACTCATTTTAAAAACAAATGGAATCGACTCAAAAAGAATTAGAAGCTATAGAAGGAATGAAAGCGAGCAACTGAAACGTGTTGAGATCCCATAAAAAAAATAATAGATGCATCCGAAAAATGGTGGAGAGAAACTTTGGTAAGTAGAAAAAAGTTATACTAATTTGTCAATATTTTCATAATATGTCAATAATGTACTTTTTAAATACAGGTTGTGTCAAATGTAAAAAAAAAAGGTATTATGACAGAATCTGAGCTGGAAGAGAAACTTGATTTGATATTTGTCGGTTTTGTAGTTACGAGTTTTAATGTCTGGGTTAAAACACGGAACACTCATAATTTGGTTGAACTGGAATATGCTCATTGAAGTGAAGTTCACGAGAAATCGGCTCAGGAGATACAGCACATAGAATCAAACCAATCCAACCATTGTGCACAACAAAGCCAACAACCTAAAAATAAAAAGAAGGTTGTCGCCAAATTTTTTAAGTAAAAAAATTTCACCCTTAGTTACAATTTGTACTAGTATGATGTCCGATACTCGCACAACACACACATACCCTTTAATGGCATAAATCATTAAGCTACTAGACTGCACTCCTGAAATCTTTGAGAATGTGTCATTATTTAGTTTTCACAAGACTTCTTGAAGACCCAACAAAGCAGAGGATTTTATAACAATACCGTCGAAGCGAAGGATTCATTACCTTCGTTATTTCGTTAACAATCAATCTAGTTGAATTTGGCGTAAGAATTTGTTGTTTGGTTATGTTTATATTAAATTGAAAATCTACATGAACTATCTTTATTTATATGTTTATGGCACCTACTTTATATGTTACTATTTGAACATCTATTACCTGTTTTTCTATTAGCTAGCAATATTTCAATACAGTTTCCAGTAATCTTATCTCAAATTTAGTTGTCCATTTTTTATCCAATTCATGATTTCTTTTATATTTTTGACATGCATGAAATATTTTGATGGATCATGACTTATATTCAAGTCATTAAAGATATGTATATTAGAGTTGTTACTTGTGTTCAAACTGAAGGAGGATTGACAAAATATTTTCCTATTTCTGTTGGATTACATTAGGGATCGGCTTTAAGCCCATATCTTTTTGCATTAGTTATGGATGGTCTTACTGGACATCTACAGGAGGAAGTACCTTGGTGTATTTTTTTTGCTGATGATATTCTTCTCGTGGATAAAACGAGAGAAAAAGCCCAGGAAAAACTTGAATTATGGAGGTCTACATTGGAGTCTAAAGGCCTTCGTTTGAGTAGAACTAAAACTGAATACATGGAATGTAATTTTAGTAGTAATAGCTCTAGTGACAGAAGTGTGACTTTGGGTGATCAAATTATTAAAAGGTG
>NW_018164670.1:35773-37760 GCF_001263595.1 Phalaenopsis equestris
AAATGATCTTAATTTACTAGAACTAAATGAAAATATGACACTAAATAGGACGCAATGGAGAAAAAAGATTCATGTAGCCGACCCCACGTAGTGGGATTAAGGCTTTGTTGTTGTTGTTGTTGTTGTTGTATCTATCAAATGATGATGAAATAATAGAGATAGTACAATGAAAAACAATTTTAGCAACTATAATGTCTCATTAATGAATATTACCAAACTTACATGTGTAAGACAAATGGATTGGTGGGATCCTTTAAGGTCATCCAGATACAATTCATAATATGTCCTGAATGTTTAAAAAATTTAATGATCACTTAGATGAATTACAAAATATGCATGGTTTGCAAGGATTGTCCAGATTTCAACAAAGGGAAGTACCGACAATTACTTCATATATAATGTCACAAAATAAGTCGATGTGTGCTATTTTCGAGTGATTTCAACACTCAACTGAGACTCTTAGGTATTTCAATATTGGTCTTAATTTGTTGGTAATATTGTCATCAAATATTGTCAAAACTATAGATCTCACTTCAGGGCATACACCAAACGAAATATGTAATGACATCAGATACATGTCGTTCTTCAAGATACTCATATAATTTTTTTTAATTGACATTTATGTTTTACTAAAAATTATATGTTTGAAAAAATGTTTTAAATAGAACTGTATGAGTTATTGATAGTACAAATGTCGACGTACGAATTGTCACAAAGATAAGATTATATATATCGGACGTTGTGCATCTTCAACACATAATATAGTAGCATAATATAAATTCAACATGTGTTTTAACTTCTTAATGGCATGATGGGAATAAAGTACTAATGATAGTCCCATATTCAAATTTGCAACTCAGAGATGTGGATACATATTCTCAATGTCGTCTCCTAGTTAGTACATCAATGAGCTTATGAAAAATGAAATTTGATGTGATGTCCTAGTAGTGCTAATATCCATGGAAATATTACCTCATCGATTCCAAAATCCCATGCAACCATATTTTTTAAAGCCCTGATCTAATATGAAGTACCACATTCCTGATTTCAAACACAGTATCCAAATAATTAGAGAAAGGAATGAATTATTTAACAAGACAACTCATATTTATGGGGTATAATTGTGTATGGAAAGCCAAATCGGTCATACTCTGAAATATGTCAACAAATCCTTTCAAAAAGAGAGTAAAAGTATTTGCAGCAACGTCAACTCTATATAATTTTATATGCAGGCATCCATCTCGAGATGATCTGATGATCTGAACTCCAAGTTCTTACAAGAGCATCCTACATTCATACATGTTAAAACATTCAAACATCGTAAATAAAAATTAAATTTTAGAGGAAGTTTTAGAGGTTAATGACTATGAGAAACCTAATGGAAGAGAACAAATAACAAATGTTTTAGTAAATGCGTTAAATATCTATAACAGATCTGTTGAGGAAAAAAATCACAAATGAAAGTAAATTTTTATAAGAAATATTTTGGAGTGTCTTTTGGTATGAATTTTGATTTTTGTTGAGCTTATAAAGATTGTTGGTTGATGCATATTTTTCTAAAGTTATATGGTGATGGTGTTTTATTACAAAATGTGTGAATGATGTTATTATGCATACATCTATTGTGGAATTACGCTCATTATTATTTACTTTAATGTTATTTAGTACTTGCTATATTTTGTGATAGTATAAAAATAGTAATTCTTAATTATAGGTATTTATGTTTATTCTATAATTATAGGAATTACTTAATTGTAGGAAGATTTCTTTCCTTGTTTTATTTCTTGTAAACGCCTATTTATAGGTGAATTATCTATGTATTCATTGAGAAGAAAGTTATTCAAAAAATTCACATGGTATCAGAGACATCAAAGAAGAGAAGCCTCTTCCACTAGCTCGATCACGGCCTTTCTCTCCCGCGATCCTCCTTGACCGAGCGCTGCTGTCCGAGCGCTGCTCCTACCGATCGCGCTTCTGCTTTCGCGTC
>NW_018164670.1:38770-39344 GCF_001263595.1 Phalaenopsis equestris
CAACAATTCGTGAAGCACGCCGCGAAGAGAGTCGCCAAAAGGTCATGTTAGGTACTTCCTTGTCCACTGCAGGCCTCGACGGGTCTGCACTTACTACTCATATTCCCCCCCCGGCCAACCGTCAACGCCAGGGTCGCCCTTGGTGTGATCACTGCCGTCGTTCTGGTCATACTCGGGATACATGTTGGCGGATTCATGGCAAACCCACCAATTGGAAACCCAAACGGGATCATCGAGCAGCTGCCCCCAGCACCACCGAAGTCTCTCCAGGAACAAGCCCATTCAGCGAAGAACAAATCCATGCCCTCCAGATGATGCTCGGTCAGCTGTCACCAGTTCAGCCTACTGTGACGATCGCGCATCTCCCGCGCACGTCTCCCGGATATCGCATCTCCCGCAATCCCGGATCGCGCCTGCTCTGTCGTCGACACTTCTTCCACGTCCCTGTCGTGCTCAATGACTAAGTACGGCCATGCCTGCGACTCCTCCTCCGCTAGTGATGTCACTTCTAGCCACCCCTCCGCGGCTGGGTCTCCATTACCCAGCAATTCAGACAGTAATTCTGTCCTCATCA